>NC_142803.1:11908033-11958033 GCF_049724085.1 Artemia sp. Qi Xiang Cuo
GTAGTGTTTGGTTGTGGTTTACCTTGTCACTGTTACATTTTCTTGATTTTTGAAAGTTCATTTTGAATTTCTTTCATTGAAATGCAAGAGTTGGAATATTTCAGTAGTGTTTGCTTGTGGATTACCTTGTCACAGTTACATTTTCTTGATTTTTCAAAGTTAATTTTGAATTTCTTTAGTTGAAATTCAAGAGTTGGAATATTTCAGCAGTGTTTGTCGTGGTTTACCTTGTCACAGTTACATTTTCTTGATTTTTCAAAGTTCATTTTGAATTTCTTTCGTTGAAATGCAAGAGTTGGAATATTTCAGTAGTGTTTGGTAGTGGTTTACCTTGTCACAGTTACATTTTCTTGATTTTTCAAAGTTGATTTTGAATTTGTTTTGTTGAAATGCTAGAGTTGGAATATTTAAGTAGCGTTGGGTTGTGGTTTAACTTGTCAAAGTTACATTTTCATGATTTTTGAAAGTTCATTTTGAATTTCTTTTGTTGAAATGCAAGAGTTGGAATATTTCAGTAGTGTTTGGTTGTGGTTTACCTTGTCACAGTTACATTTTCTTGATTTTTCAAAGTTCATTTTGAATTTCTTTCGTTGAAAAGCAAGAGTTGGAATATTTCCGTAGTGTTTGGCTGTGGTTTACCTTGTCAGAGTTACATTTTCTTGATTTTTCAAAGTTCATTTGAATTTCTTTCATTGAAATGCAAGAGTTGGAATATTTCAGAAGTGTTTGGTTGTGGTTTACCTTGTCGCAGTTAAATTTTCTTGATTTTTCAAAGTTCATTTTGAATTTCTTTCGTTGAAATGCAATAGTTGGAATATTTCAGTAGTGTTTGGTCGTGGTTTACCTTGTCACAGTTACATTTTCTTGATTTTTCAAAGTTCATTTTGAATTTCTTTCGTTGAAATGCAAGAGTTGAACTATTTCAGTAGTGTTTGGTTGTGGTTTACCTTGTTACAGTTACATTTTCATGATTTTTCAAAGCTCATTTTGAATTTCTGTCGTTGAAAAGCAAGAATTGGAATATTTCAGTAGTGTTTGCTTATGGTTTACCTTGTCACAGTTACATTTTTTTGATTTTTCAAAGTTCATTTTGAATTTCTTTCGTTGAAATGCAATAGTTGGAATATTTCAGTAGTGTTTGGTCGTGGTTTACATTGTCACAGTTACATTTTCTTGATTTTTCATAGTTCATTTTGAATTTCTTTCTTTGAAATGCAAGAGTTGGACTATTTCAGTAGTGTTTGGTTTTGGTTTACCTTGTCACAGTTAAATTTTCATTATTTTTCAAAGTTCATTTGAATTTCTTTCGTTGAAATTCAAGAGTTGGACTATTTCAGAAGTGTTTGGTTATGGTTTAACTTGTCACAGTTACATTTTCTTGATTTTTCAAAGTTCATTTTGAATTTCTTTCGTTGACATGCAAGAGTTGGAATATTTCAGTGGTGTTTGGTTCTGGTATACATTGTCACAGTTACATTTTCCTGATTTTTCAAAGTTCATTTGTATTTCTTTAGTTGAAGTGCAAGAGTTGGACTATTTCACTAGTGTTTGGTTGTGGTTTAACTTGTCACAGTTACATTTTCCTGATTTGTCAAAGTTCATTTTGAATTTCTGTCCTTAGAAAAGCAAGAGTTGGAATATTTCAGTAGTATTTGGTTATGGTTTACCTTGTCACAGTTACTATTTCATGATTTTTCAAAGTTCAATTTTAATTGATTTTGTTGTAATGCAAGAGTTGGACTATTTCAGTAGTGTTTGGTTATGGTTTACCTTGTCACAGTTACATTTTCTTGATTTTTCAAAGTTCATTTTGAATTTATTTCGTTGAAATGCAAGAGCTTGAATATTTCAGTAGTGTTTGGTCGTGGTTTACCTTGTCACAGTTACATTTTCTTGATTTTTCAATGCTCATTTTGAATTTCTTTCAATGAAATGCAAGACCTGGACTATTTCAGTAGGGTTTTGTTGTGGTTTAACTTGTCTAAGTTACATTTTAATGATTTTTAACATTTCAATTTGAGTTTGTTTTGTTGTAATGCAAGAGTTGGAATATTTCAGTAGAATGTGGTGATTAATTACCTTTCCAAATTTACATTTTCTAGATTTTTCAAACTTCATTTTGAATTTTTTTTACTGAAATGCACGTACCGGAATATTTCACTAGTGCTTGGTCGTGGTTTACAAAGTCACAAGTACATTTGATTTATTTTCAAATGTTCATTTTTGAATTTCTTTCTTTTAAAAGAAAGTGTTGGAATATTTCAGTAGTGTTTGGTTTTGGTTTAACTTGTCAAATTTACTTTTTTTTTATTTTTAAATGTTAATTTTAATTTATTTAGTTGAAATGCAAGAGTTGGAATATTTCAGCAGTGTTGGGTTGTGATTTACCTTGTCACAGTTACATTTTTTTTATATTTCAAAGTTCAATTTGAATTTCTTTCGTTGAAATGCTAGAGTTGGAATATTTCAGTTGTGTTTGGTTGTGGTTTGCCTTGTCACTGTTACATTTTCATGATTTTTCAAAGTTCATGTTAATTACTATAGTTGTAATTATAGATTTTGAATCTTTAAGTAGAGTTCGGTTTTTTTTTACATTTTCAAAGTTACAATTTATTGATTTTTCCAATTTCATTTTGTATTTCTTTCGTTTAAATGCAAGAGTTTGAATATTTCACTAGTGTTTGGGTTTGTTTTAAATTGTCACAGTTACATTTTCTTGATTTTTAAAAGTTCATTTAGAATTTCTTTCGTTGAAATGCAAGAGTTGGACTATTTCAGTGGTGTTTGGTTATGGTTTACCTTATCACAGTTACATTTTCTTGATTTTTCAAAGCTCATTTTGAATTTCTTTCGTTGAAAAGCAAGAGTTGGAATATTTCAGTAGTGTGTGCGTATAGTTTACCTTGTTACAGTTGCAATTGATTTATTTTTCAAAGTTCTTTTGAATTTCTTTCGTTGAAATGCAAGAGTTGGACTATTTCAGTAGTGTTTGCTTATGGTTTACCTTGTCACAGTTGCATTTTCTTGATTTTTCCAAGTTCATTTGAATATATTTCATTGAAATGCAAGAGTTGGAATATTTCAGTAGTATTTGGTTATGGTTTACCTTGTCACAGTTACATTTTCTTGATTTTTCAAATTTCATTTAGAATTTCTTTCGTTGAAATGCAAGAGTTGGAATATTTCAGTGGTGTTTGGTTATGGTTCACCTTATCACAGTTATATTTTCTTAATTTTCAAATTCATTTTGAATTTCTTTCGTTGAAATGCAAGAGTTGGAATATTTCACTAGTGTTTGGTTCTGGTTTACCTTGCCACATTTACACACAGGTATACACATGTAAACACATGTGCTTATCATGAGTGCTCATGATAAGTTAACCTAACCTTTTCCGGTGAATATGGTTAGGTTAGACTAGATTAAGTTAGGTTAGATTAGGTTAGGTTAGGTTAGCCTACGTACGCTTCACTTAGGTTAGCTTTGGTTAGGTGAGAGACATGCCCTAAGTTAGGTGTATGATTAGGTTAGGTTAGATTAAGTTAGGTTAGGTTAAGTTAGGTTAGGCTAGGTTAGCCTACGTACGCGCGCGTACGTAGGCTAACCTAGCCTCACCTAACTTAACCTAACCTAACTTAATCTAACCTAACCTAATCATACACCTAACTTAGGGCATGTCTCTCACCTAACCTAAGCTAACCTAAGTGAAGCGTACGTAGGCTAACCTAACCTAACCTAATCTAACCTAACTTAATCTAGTCTAACCTAACCAAACTCACCGGAAAAGGTTAGGTTAACTTATCATGAGCACTCATCATAAGCACATGTGTGTACATGTGTATACATGTGTGTAAATGTGGCAAGGTAAACCAGAACCAAACACTAGTGAAATATTCCAACTCATGCATTTCAATGAAAGAAATTCAAAATGAATTTGAAAATCAAGAAAATGTAACTGTGATAAGGTGAACCATAAGCAAACACTACTGAAATAGTCCAACTCTTGCATTTCAACGAAAGAAATTCAAAATGAACTATGAAAAATCAAGAAAATGTAACTGTGACAAGGTAAACCATAACCAAACACTACTCAAATATTCCAACTCTTGCATTTCAACGAAAGAAATTCAAATTAACTTTGAAAAATCAAGAAAATGAAACTGTGACAAGGTAAACCATAAGCAAACACTACTTAAATATTCCAACTCTTGCATTTCAACGAAAGAAATTCAAAATAACTTTGAAAAATCAAGCAAATGCAACTGTAACAAGTTAAACTATACGCAAACACGACTGAAATATACCAACTCTTGCTTTTCAACGAAAAAAATTCAAAATGATCTTTGAAAAATCAAGAAAATGTAACAGTTATAAGGTAAGCCATAACCAAACACACCTGAAATATTCCAACTCTTGCATTTCAACGAAAGAAATTCAAAATGAACTTTGAAAAATCAAGAAAATGTAACTGTGACAAGGTAAACCACAACCAAACACTACTGAAATATTCCAGCTCTTGCATTTCAACGATAGAAATTCAAAATGAACTTTGAAAAATCAAGAAAATGTAACTGTGACAAGGTAAACCACAACCGAACGCTCCTGAAATATTCCAACTCTTGCAGTTCAACGAAAGAAATTCAAATGTACTTTGAAAAATCAAGAAAATTTAACTGTGACAAGGAAAACCACAAGCAAACACTACTGAAATATTCCAACTCTTGCATTTCAACGAAAGAAATTCAAAATGAAATTTTAAAAATAAAGAAAATGTAACTGTGACAAGGTAAATCACAACCCAACACTTCTTAAATATTCCAACTCTTGCATTTCAACTAAATAAATTAAAATTAACTTTTAAAAATCAAGAAAAATTAAATGTGACAATGTAAAACACAGGCAAACACAACTGAAATATTGCAACTCTTTCTTTTCAAAGAAATAAATTCAAAAATGAACTTTTAAAAATCAAGAAAATGTAATTGTAACAAGGTAAACCACAACCAAACACTAGTGAAATATTCCAACTCTTGCATTTCAACGAAAGAAATTCAAAATGAACTTTGAAAAATCAATAAAATTTAACTTTTAAAAGTTAAACCACAACCAAACAAAACTTAAATATTCCAACTATTTCAATTCAACAAAAGAAATTCAAAATGAACTTTGAAAAATCAAGAAAATGTAACTGTGACAAGGTAAACCAAAACCAACCGCTGCTGAAATATTCCAACTCTTTCATTACAAATAAATAAATTCAAAAAGAACAATTAAAAATCAAGAAAATTGAACTGTGACGATTTAAACAACGACCATACTCTACTGAAATATTCCAGCTCTTGCAATTCAACGAAAGAAATTCAAAATGAACTTTGAAAAATCAATAAAATATATCTGTGACAATGTAAACCATCACCAAACACAACTGAAATATTCCAACTCTTGCAGTTCAACGAAAGCAATTCAAAATGAACTTTGCAAAATCAAGAAAATGTAACTGTGACAAGGTAAACCACAACCAAACACTACTGAAATATTCCAACTCTTGCTTTTCAACGAAAGAAATTCAAAATGAACTTTGAAAAATCAAGAAAATGTAACTGTGACAAGGTAAACCACAACCAAACACTACTGAAATAGTTAAACTCTTGCAATTAAACTAAAGAAATTCAAATGAACTTTGAAAAATCAAGAAAATGTAACTGTGACAATGTATACCATAACCAAACACAACTGAAATATTCCAACTCTTGCATGTCAACGAAAGAAATTCGAAATGAACTTTGAAAAATCAAGAAAATGTAACTGTGACAAGGTAAACAAAAACCAAACACTACTGAAATATTCCAACTCTTGAATTTCAACGAAATAAATTCAAATGAACTTTGAAAAATCATGAAAATTTAACTGTGACAAGTTAAACCACAACCAAACAATACTGAAATATTCCATATATTGCATTTCAATGAAAGAAATTCAAAATGAGCTTTGAAAAATCATGAAAATGTAACTGTGACAAGGTAAACCACAACCAAGCACTACTGAAATAGTCCAACTCTTGCATTTCAACGAAAGAAATTCAAAATGAACTTTGAAAAATCAAGAAAATGTAACTGTTACAAGGTAAACCATAAGCAAACACTACTGAAATATTCCAATTCTTGCTTTTCAACGAAAGAAATTCAAAATGATCTTTGAAAAATCATGAAAATGTAACTGTGACAAGTTAAACCACAACCAAACACTACTGAAATAGTACAACTCTTGCATTTCAAAGAAAGAAATTCTAAATTAACTTTGAAAAATCACGAAAATGTAACTGTGACAAGGTAAATCACAACCAAACACTACTGAAATATTCCAACTATTGAATTTCAACGAAAGAAATTCAAAATGAACTTTGAAAAATCAAGAAAATTTAACTGTGACAAGGTACACCACAACCAAACACTTCTGAAATATTCCAACTATTGCATTTCAATGAAAGAAATTCAAATGAACTTTGAAAAATCAAGAAAATGTAACTGTGACAAGGTAAACCACAACCAAACACTACTGAAATATTCCAACTCTTGCATTTCAACGAAAGAAATTCAAAATGAACTTTGAAAAATCAAGAAAATGTAACTGTGACAAGGTAAACCACAACCAAACACTACTGAAATATTCCAACTCTTGCATTTCAACAAAAGAAATTCAAAATGAACTTTGAAAAATCAAGAAAATGTAACTGTGACAAGTTAAACCACAACCGAACTCTACTGAAATATTCCAACTCTTGCATTTCAACAAAAGAAATTCAAAATGAACTTTGAAAAATCAAGAAAATGTAACTGTGACAAGGTAAACCACGACCAAACACTACTGAAATATTCCAACTCTTGCATTTCAACTAAAGAAATTCAAAATGAACTTTGAAAAATCAAGAAAATGTACCTGTGACAAGGTAAACCACAACCAAACACTGCTGAAATATTCCAACTCTTGCATTTCAACGACAGAAATTCAAAATGAACTTTGAAAAATCAAGAAACTGTAACTGTGACAAGGTAATCCACAAGCAAACACTACTGAAATATTCCAACTCTTGCATTTCAATGAAAGAAATTCAAAATGAACTTTCAAAAATCAAGAAAATGTAACAGTGACAATGTAAACCACAACCAAACACTACTGAAATATTCCAACTCTTGCAATTCAACGAAAGAAATTCGAAATCAACTTTGACAAATCAAGAAAATGCAACTGTGACAAGGTAAACCATAACCAAACATCACTGAAATATTCCAAATCCTGCATTTCATCGAAAGATATTCGAAAAGAACTTTGAAAAATCATGAAAATGTAACCGTGACAAGGTAAACCATAACCAAACACTACTGAAATATTCAAACTCTTGCATTTCAACGAAAGAAATTCAAAAAGTACTATTAAAAATCACGAAAATGTAACTGTGACAAGGTAAACCATAAGTAAACACTACTGAAATAGTCCAACTCTTGCATTTCAACTAAAGAAATTCAAAATTAAATTTGAAAAATCAAGAAAATGTAACTGTGACAAGGTAAACCACAACCAAACACTACTGAAATAGTCCAACTCTTGCATTTCAACGAAATAAATTCAAAATAAGCTTTGAAAAATCTTGAAAATGTAACTGTGACAAGGAAAACCAAAAGCAAACACTACTGAAATAGTCCAACTCTTGCATTTCAACGAAAGAAATTCAAAATGAACTTTGAAAAATCAAGAAAATGTAACTGTGACAAGGTAAACCACTACCAAACACTACTGAAATATTCCAACTCTTGCATTTCAACGAAAGAAATTCAAAATGAACTTTGAAAAATCATGAAAATTTAACTGTGACAAGGTAAACCACAACCTAACACTACTGAAATATTCCAACTCTTGCATTTCAATTAACTAAATTCAAAAAGAAATTTTAAAAATCATGAAAATTTAACTGTGAAAAGGTAAACCATAATCAAACACTACTGAAATATTCCAACTCTTGCATTTCAACAAATCAAATTAAAAATGAATTTTGAAACTTCAAGAAAATGTAACTTTGACAAGGTAAATCACAACCGAACGCTACTGAAATAGTCCAACTCTTGCATTTCAACAAAACAAATTCAAAATGAACTTTGAAAAATCAAGAAAATGTAACTGTGACAAAGTAAACCACAACCAAACACTACTGAAATATTCCAACTATTGCATTTCAAATACATAAATTCAAAATGAACTTTGAAAAATCAAGAAAATTTAACTTTGACAAGTTAAATCACAACCAAACCCTAATGAAATAGTCCAACTCTTGCATTTCAATGAAAGAAATTCAAATTAGCTTTGAAATATCAAGAAAATGTAACGGTGACAAGGTAAACCACACCCAAACACTACTGAAATAGTCCAACTCTTGCATTTCAATAAAAGAAATTCAGAATGAGCGTTGAAAAATCAAGATAATGTAACTGTGAAAAGGTAAACCACAACCGAACGCTACTGAAATATTCCAACTCTTGCATTTCAACAAAAGAAATTCAAAATGAACTTTGAAAAATCAAGAAAATGTAACTGTGACAAGGTAAACCACGACCAAACACTACTGAAATATTCCAACTCTTGCATTTCAACTAAAGAAATTCAAAATGAACTTTGAAAAATCAAGAAAATGTAACTGTGACAAGGTAAACCACAACCAAATACTACTGAAATATTCCAACTCTTGCATTTCAATGAAAGAAATTCAGAATGAACTTTGAAAAATTAAGAAAATGTAACTGTGACAAGGTAAACCACAACAGAACGCGACTGAAATATTCTAACTCTTTCATTTCAACGAAAGACATTAAGAATGAACTATGAAAAACAAGAAACTATAACTTTGACAAGGTAAACCACAACCAAACACTACTGGGATGGGCTTTGGGGTCCGGAGTTGGCATTTGGGGGTCTGGGTGGGCCTTGGGGGCGCGGGGCGGGCGTTGGGGGGCCGGGGGGCCTTTGGGGGACCGGGGGAGGCCCTTTGGGGCACCGGGAGGGCCTTGGGGGGTCTGGGGGGCACTTGAGGACCGATTGGTCCTTTGGGAGCCCGGTGGACCTTTGGGGGCGGGGGGAGGGCCTTGGGGGGTCCGGGGGGCCAGGTGGGTGCCTGGGGGGCATTTGGGAACCGGTGGAGGGCCTTTGGGACCCTGTTGGTCTTTTGGGAACTCGATGGGCCTTTGGGGGGCCGGGGATGGCATTGGGGGGTCGGGGTGGGCCTGTGGGGCGCCAGTGGCCCTTTGGGTGCCGGGGGGACATTTGGGGACCGGTGGAGGGCCTTTGGGGCACAGGGAGGGCCTTTGGGGGTCTGGGGGTCCCTTGAGGGTCGGTGGTCCTTTGGGAGCTCGGGGGGACCTTGGGGGGCGGGGGGTGGGCCTTGGGGGGTCCGGGGGGCCAGTTGGGAGCTTGGGGGACATTTGGGGACCGGTGGAGGGTCTTTGGGACCCTGTTGGTCTTTTGGGAACTCGATGGGCGTTTGGAGGGCCGGGTATGGCATTTGGGGGTCTGGGTGGGCCTTTGTGGCGCCGGGAGGGCCTTTGGGTGCCTGGGGGACATTTGGGGGCGCCGGTGGCCCTTTGGGAGCTTGGGGGGCCTTTGAGGGTCCGGGGGGACAGTTGGGGGGCTGGGGGACATTTGGGGACCGGGTGAAGGCCTTTGGGACCCCGGTGGTCTTTTGGGAGCTCGATGTGCCTGTGGGGGGCCCGGGGGGGGCCTTTGAGGGTCTGGGGGGCCGGGGGGAGCCCTGGGAACCTTTGGGGACCGGGGGGTTCCTTCTGGATTGGGGTATGGGGATTGGAACCCTTTGGATTGGGGTAGGGCGATCGGGGCCCTTTGGGGTTGGGTAGTGGACCTCACGACACTGTTCAAATAGAACTTGTTTACTATAACGACCACACTCAAAACCTCTTCTAAAACCCTTTCTAAAATGATCTTTTAAAACGTCTCTAACGGTTTCGCCGAAATAATTCCGTAACCTATCTAAAACCGTTTCGCCCAAATAATCCCCAAAAAGTAATTTCTGTGTGTTCCCTTTGTTTTTTGGCATTTCTGTGCTTTCACATTTCAAATTTCTAGGAAACCCTTTCCTACGTTAATCTCTTCATCTCATAAATGTTCCTAGCTAAACTATTATGGTTTCGTTAGAATATCAATTTACCTCTCCGACTTAAAGCTCCGTGAAGCCGTATTTAAAAATAGAATTTTTATCTCTTTAGACTCCCGCATAATTCCAACTGTTTCCTGTTCAAGGACACCTTGACATTCACCCCTAGCATGCACTTGTCCAAAAACAAAAATAATAAATAAATCCCTCAGGCCTAAAGATTAAAGAAGCCTTAATATTTCTTAATTCCCTCTTCGTGAATCAACAATTTCCCCGCCGATTATGTAAATCAATTTCTCAGGTTAAGCTAACCAAACAACAATGAAGCCATGTTTGTTTCTTAATTCCCCACGCTCGTGACCCCACGCTCGTGAATCAATAATTCCCCCATCGATTATGTAAATCGTCCCTCATGTCATTCGCACGTGGCCAAACAACAACAGATCGATTGAAATTGACACACCCACTTTAGAATCGTTCGTTAATCATTGAATAAATTATGTCCCCCATCGATTATGTAAATCACCCCTCATGTCATTCGCACGTGTCCAAACAACAACAGATCGAATTACCTTGACACACACTCATTAGAATCTATCGATAATCGTTGAATAAATTATGTCCCCCATCGATTATGTAAATCACCCCTCATGCCATTCGCACGTGGCCAAACAACAACAGATCGATTGACCTTGACCCCCATTAGACTCGATCGATAATCCTTGAATAAGTTATGTAAAAAAAAGTTGTAGGTGGCAGCAGGGGTGGGCAATGGGAGTAGCACCTCCCCCTCTACTGATATTGCAAAGTTGCTTAAAATTTTGTATTTATTTTCCTGTACGGCTATTTTGTTTACATAGTCTGTTTAAGTCAAACTTGGACTTAGAGCAAAATCTGTAAATGATCTTAATTGTATTTTTCCACCTAAACCTAAGTAGTAGACAGACTAATTTCCTCAGACAAAATTAAGACAAAATTCCTCAGACAAAATTAAGTTTTGTCTAGTCTAGGGCTCCTTTTGTCTTTTCATTTTAACAGAACTACTACACAGATTAAGCAGATTACTCTAATTCGTTCCAGTCATTAGTTAAATTAAAATAAAATAATTTTTTCAACTGAAAGTAAGGAGCAACATTAAAACTTAAAAATAACAGAAATTATTTCGTATATGAGGATGATGGCCTTAATACCTTGCTCTTCACGCTAATTTTTTTAGTACTTGGCGAGGAGGGGTGCTAGTTGTCCTCCAATCTTACTGATAACTAAAAAAGTACACTAGAAACTTTAATTTTGGTTAGAATGAGCCCTCTCTCGATATTTTAGGACCATTGGTTCGATACGGCCACCCCTGGAAAAAACAATAAATAAACACGAATCTGTGTTATTTGTTCTGGCAAAAAAAACCATATTCATACAGATGGAGCTTGAAACCTCTACAGTAGAGTTCTCTTATACCCTGAATCTGATGGTGGGATTTCGTTAAGATTTCTTAAATTTTGGGGGGTGTTTACCCCCTTTTTCAAAAATCAGGAAAATTTCTCAGGCTTGTAGCTTTTGATGGGTAGCAGTAAACTTTATTAATCTTATATGTTCAAAAGCAGCAAAAAAGCCAATTCTTTTGCCTCACCATACTGAATCAAATCTGGCATTAAAAAGGCTCATTGCATTCAAGAATCAATCATGGGGGTGCCCACATGGGCACCCATAAGCTGAATTCTAGGGGGGGGCAAACCTCGTCTAATTGGCACTTTTAACGCTATATAATAAAGATCTCAGAACAAAAATATAAAAATAAGGCAGCATCATTCAGCCAGGGGGCGGACGCCCCCATGCCCCTCCTTATGGGTACCCATGGGTGCCCACTTTCAAAAATTGCGTTCACCAGGTGGCACGCATGAAGCGAGGGAGAAGTGTGCCAAGGGTTGCAAAAACTGTGCCAATCGTCGCAGAAGCTATGCAATGCGCTTTGGAAACTACGCCAAGCATTCAAAATATTTGGAACAGACACGTATGTAGAGGGGGGGCAAGAGGGTCCAACTCCCTTCTTCGAAAGAAAGAAATCTTAATGTTTCGCGAATTTATGGGTACCTTCTGTTCAAATTATCAAATAGACCCCTTTTTATTCTTTCCTTTCCCATCGGAAAAAAATCCCCGTGTACACACCTGATTTGGTTTTTATGAATGTTTGCAAAATAAAGTAGTAGGAATCTCACTATTTCCCTGTGTAGAAAATAGGCCGAGTTCATTCAGGCGATAATTAAAAAGTTCCATTGAATCGATTTTTGAGGTTGTCCAGTTTTGTCAGAACTGTTTTGATTGAAACATAATTACCATAATAAGCAACCCAGCACATTCATTATTTACATTTGAAACTTGGTTGCCAGATTAAAACTAGTCTCACATAACTTGATCTAGAATTACAAATTCAGGAACATCGGCTTCTTTTACCAAGATTGATTACTCTATTTGTAGTTTCCAATCCATCAAAACATTCAGAGAATGGCAACATCTCCAATGGCCAACTACCATGTTAGGCATGGTAGAAAAATGATAATATGTAAAAAGATTCATCATTCAACAACTTGGTGGCATGACCAAGACCCCCATGGATGTGCATCGCATTTGATATGCTGGGCGCAAACACTACAACTCAATCAAGATGGAACCCAAAGCTGTTAATTCAAAAGCTTACCCGCCCAAACCTCATTAGGATTGCATGCTTTCGGTAGAGTTAATAGGTACCTCGAGTCACCCAAAAGGATACCCCTTGGGCTTATGTCTCAACTAAGAACCCGAAGTTATACCCTTCTGTTAATCTTTATGAAAGTATTGTTTTGTTGACTTTTAAGGTCAACTTTGTAATCATCGCCAATTTAAAACTTACACTCACCGGTTCTTTTAAATTTTCGTGACCAACAAATAAGACACTGGGCTTTTGAACGGTGCTTAGAAGGGAGAAATACATAACCTTACGAGTCCAAAGGGGTCTTAGCCATCTTAAAGCTAAAGAAATTAATAAAATATATAAAAAATATAAAAAAATATGTATACTAAATATAGAAAAAATATATTTATATAAATATATAAAAACGTGGAAAACCTGAAGGTGAAAAAAAAAATTATTGTGACTTGTTCTCCTGAGACATAATTTCACTTCGTCTTATCTTCCCTTGATTAATTCTTTAGCTACTCTTTTGGTCCAGCGATTCCAAACAAAAGTAACGTTTCCAATACCGTTTCAATAAAGACTGCAAAATAGTCAAATAGTTCGTGTTTACGAACCGTAAGGAGCAACTCTTACACTAATAGTACCTAAAATGCACAAAAATATAACTTTGATAACAATTACACATCATAAGAGTCAGCTTTTTATAATGATTTCAAATATGTAAAATTTCTTAGATTTGAAATTATTAATCAAAAGCTTATTATAAATGAAATTATTAATATACGAGCCTGGGAAAATTTGTCTAATGTTTGGCCTGGGAATATTTTAACCTTCTCCTTACTTCCATCAGGATGTTATTTTTGCTAAATTGGTGAAAAAAATATGAGCAATGGGCCTCAAAGTGACATTAGTAACTCGTAACTTGAGGAGTGTTATTGGCTTCGTGATGGTGCCAGCTTTCAGATACCTTGTCTGCACCTTAGAACGTAAAACGTGCCGTACAGTTCCGCCACGACTGGCAAAGTTTACGCCATTTTCAGCATAGTTTCTACAACGACTGACATACTTCCGACACGCTTGGCACATGCCCGTTGGTGTACATGATTTCTGACAGTGGGTTTCCCCTCATTTTTTTTTCTTTTGTTTTTAAATAGACGCGCTAGCTTAAAACCGTCAAGAAAGTAAAGATCGTGAAATGGCAACAAGAAACCTAATGGTTTACCATCTCAAATTGAAAGTGTGCTTCACATCACTTTAAAGACAGATTACTTTGCAATTTCAAAGATTTAGCTTGAATCGGGTTCAATCTTCCAGAGAGCTCAACACCTGCTCACAAGTCTTCACTCTTCCACACGTCACCAACCATCCTAAAAATTTCCTAATTCAACATCATTTAAAAAGGTATTATATCCAGAGGACAATGCGCTAATGAATTGCCCGCTCCTGGGAAATTTCAGCAACAGTAATTCAAGCGGCAATATTTAAAAATTTCTGTCAAGCTAATATTTTCGGTAAACACAATAGAGAAACATGGAGTTTACTTGTAAAAAATGTTTGGCTCGAAAATTTTAGATTTTTTCTGGTTTGTTATTACTTGGTAAAGAAGTCAAGGCTGTATCCAAAAGGGGGATAGTGGGTTTGACCCCCCCCCCCCCAAATGCTTGTCAGATTCTTAAAAACGTAACAAAAATGAATATAAAAAATATATAAGTCTTTTGAAGTATTTCTATGAACCTCCCCCCCCTCCCCGCAAAAAAAGGATACGGCAGTGAAAGAAGCTATTAAATCCTAAAAAAGCTCAGTTATTCGCCTCTCGATAAATTGTGTATCCTTGTCATTCTATATTTATCGCTCACCCTTAGTCAATCTGTAACATTGATTAACCCATTTTTTAAAAGTCATGTTATTTGTCTCTCCAGAAATTACAATTTATTGTCAGTCCAGGTTTTTTCGCTCAGCATTAGTTACCACGAAGCATTAGTAACCCGGTATTGAAAGAGTGGTGCTACTCTTTCTCCAAAAACAGCGAATATTGTGATCGGTTTACAAAAAGTCACAAAAATTCCACAATGTAATTCAGGTACAGTGTTTAATTCGGAAGTATGGGACAATAATATCTCTTTTTCTTTTTGTGCACCCCCTTAAACTCAGTGTGCTGTATTCGCAGACTGGTCCTCTTTGTAGCTACTTAGAATATTCACACTTAATTAAAAAAAAATTCCCAGAAAACTCTAATGATGGTGGTTTGGTCGTAAAGAAAGACCCCCTGAAAGAATTGTAGCTGCATTCTAGAGTCTAGAATGAGCTTGTAAGTACCTTTGACCTTACTTTCCTTGGAGTTGTTGATGATATAATAGATAGATATAGATAGATAGATATTTATTGCAACAAAAGCCTTTTCGGGCCATGGCCAAATAACAAAACAAAAATAAATACAATATAAGGCGTCTATATAATATAATATAAGGCGTATATATAAGGCGTCTGCGCAGCCTCTCTACTTGTCCCGAAGGCGTACCGCAGCGATGATGTCCTCCCACTCGGTACTAACGAGGTCTTCGCTGTCCTGAAGTATCATTCAAAAGTTCACCATTTTCGACGGCCTTGTCTTCTTCGGCCACCTGGTGTCCAATGACAAGCATGGCGAGGAAGGTGGCTTTGTTACACACAAAGGAGGTATTTCAAATATGTGCACCTCTTGTCTTTCTCCTTAGAACAGCAGTACTAACAGGCTGGCTGGTTCTACTACGAATTTCAGAATTGCTGACTCTTTGTTGCCAGCTTTTATTTATAATTCTTTTGAGGTTTCTCCTTTTCATTTCTTTTTTTTATTCTGAGGTTCTTTGTTTCGATGGTCTGCTCGTTTTCCTTTCTTTCCGTAAGACGGCAACCCTGCACACAAATTTAAATTTTAAGAATACGTGATTGGACCGCTAAGAAATGTAATCAAGTAGCACTAAAAGTCATGAATTTGAGTTCGAGTCAAAATTATTTTAAAGTATTTTTTGAATGAAACGATCCTCTTTCGGCACCAACATTTCTAAAAATATCCTAATTAATAATTTTCAAAAAGTTCTCATATCCACAGAGGAATTCACGGATTGCTAGCTTCTTAATATTTTGACTGTGGTAATCCAAACGAAAATATTTGGTATTTTTTTGCAAATTAGATTTGGGGTTTGTGCGAAACCTTGGAGAAGTAGGACAACAATAATAGATTAATAAAGTTCCATTCCCAATGAGATTTTATTAATATCGGGGTTTAGTTTGCGCTAATGTGAGCCAATCAGATTGTCCATAGAATTGTTTTGGTTGGCTGAAAATTCTACAAAAATTCTAATTGGCTCAAATCAGCGCTAGCTAAATCTTGGTAGTAAAATCAAATTGTAAATGGGGCATAAGGGACTTCACATTTTGATGGAAAACTCGAAAATATAAATTAATTTATATATTTTTTCATACGGGTCTATATTGTAGTAAGCTACATATCTTCTGAAAGGTAAGACATAATTTTTGATACAAAGTAATACGAATCAGGCTTTTCCGTCACCAATTATTTTTTGGAAAAAAACATTATTTTCATTGAAACCAGTTGTTTAGTTCGTTAATAAGCTTTTAACGTGGTTTGCCGGAATTTGTTTATAAGAGCATCCCTTCCATAAGAACCATATATGCCCCCAGGGCATAAATTACAACGTTTGCCCCCGGGTCCTGTGGGGTTGTGTCGACACCGGAGTTTTTGTTACATGATCTTTGAACAATAGATTTCCAGTTGAGTGGACAAAGTGATCAGGTTGCAGTGCACCTGACGACGATTGCAACAATGCAGTGCAACAAGAGAAAGCAAGATGTCACGTGACATGTAAAAAACATTCTTAAGACTTGAAACGAGCAAAAATTAGCTCATAACAGAATTCAAACCTGAAATTTAGCAAAAAACTGCCACGGGTAAAAGTGGATTTAGGTAAAACGTCAGGCTATTCAGGCTAAATTATACGTGTCGTGTGTTGCGTCAACCCAGAAAGGTGTATGGACGCTCCTAGGTGTACCGTTGCTTAACTAAGAGACACTTTGGACTAAATGGAAGCATTCATGTTAGCTAATAAGGTTGTCGAACTTAATGAAATTGACTATGATGAACTTAACTTCATATGAAAATCTTGACGAATTAGCCAAGGCCGTATCCAGGGGGGGGGGGGGGTTACTCGGTTTGAACCCCCCCCCCCCCCAAAAAAAAAAATTTGACCGAGACGAAAATTAGTAAAACCTAGATAAAAATCAGTAAAATTAGTAGAAAACTGAGTCAAAAACCCCCACGAAAAAAAATCCTGGATCCGCCCTTGGAATTAGCCCCCCTGGGTGCATATTCCCTGTGAAGCATGCAATTTTGCGACAAAACCACCCCTGTAACGATCACCGAACCAGGATTAAGAATCTTTGTAAAAAAAAAAGTTCTGGGCTTGCTTAAAAAGAAGGAACTTCTCATATTTTCAGGTTTTTTGAAGTATTTCAACGTATTTTCCAATTTAAAACAATAAAACACAAAGCAAATTTCATTTTTTTTTTCAGTAGATGGATAAAACTAAATTTCAGCCATCAAACAGAGGTACAATTTGCTCTGGGGAAGGGGGGAGGGAACTGCCCCTCCCAGACCTTGGTTTTCCCCTACCCCAGATACCAGTAGGCCCCCTCCAGACCCCCGGTTGCACCCCCCCCTTGCTGAAATTCAGTTCCTTCAAAAATCTTGTCAAAACTATGATAAGCCTGCATGATTGAAGCATCCACAAAAAAAGGTCGGTTTTCTTTAGTATATCTTTCCGTTTACGGTACTATATGGCTCGTTTTCAGTTTTCACTGTAATTTTCACTATATTTGGGAAAATTGGCTCCAACTTTGCCCCCCCCGGGATTTTGATGAAATTATGTCACTACAATCAAGTGATAGCAAAGTTTTTGTCTTACCGTGAAGCACTAAACGGTAGGACTGCAGGAACAATAAATATAAAAACTAGCACATTAACCTTATCTCACCAAGCTGCAGCGATTGGTTGGTTCTGTTTTATTATTTTAGTTTTTAAGATTAAATAGAACTTTTCATTTATCTCAGTGACGGTATATCTTCTTTCCAAACCGTTCATGGGAATGAACCGCAAGTAAAGAGCAGCATTTCTAATAGAAATCAAACGTTCAGCAAGCATAATTTTATTAACAATAAATGTATCGAAAGGATGCTTCTTCTTATGTTGATTTGTAAATATGTACTAAGCAAAGTTTTCAGTGGAAAGTAAAGGGCAAATTAAAAATTAAATACTAGAAGTATTCAAAAATTAGAAACGTTAGAAATTATCTTCTGCATGATGCCAACCCTCAAACAAACAGATATTACTATTAATGGAGAAATTAAGTTTAAGATAATCAAAATTTAAATTGAGCAAACAAAACGAACACAAATTACCTCATTAAAAAAAAAAAAAATCAGAAATTAAATAAAAAACATTTTTTTTTAAAAACTGAAAGTAAGGGGCAACATTAAATCATAAGAAAAGAAATTATTTCTTATATGAAGGGGGCTACCCCCTCCTATACCCCTCGCTCGTTGCACTAAAGTTTTTTAGTACTTTAAAAAACTTATTTTTCCAATTAAACGACCTTGTGTTTCAGGAGTCGTTCTCAAAGAATTGGGAAATATGGCAGATTTTAGCGTAAGAAGAAAGAGCCAGAGGACGGGGCAGCCCTCCTTACATACGGAAAAATTTCTGTTCTTTTTTTAAAATTTAATTACAAACCAGACTAATAAAACTAAACATAACCAAACGCAACAAACATCCTGACTTGGAAAAAATGTATCCCAGAATGTTTTATCATCGTATGGTAGGCGCGTCACTAGGCCTGGGTCAGTAATTTAAAGCAACAAAACCCAAGAGGGCTACTGATGTTTTTTTGACATCCCAGATTCCTACAAATGGCACCCTCCTCCTCCATAATAGGGCCACTGCTGATGATTGCGCAGTAAACACGTAAATGAGAGCTGATGTCAGGGAAACAGGATTACAATACAGACGATCAGGAAAACGTATGGCTAATGCTTTGTAATCAGGGAGTTTAAAGTCTGTAGGTGAGAACAGAATTATAGCAGACGCTTTGCAAATCTTTGCTGGGAAGTTGGGGATGGGGCTGGGTCGAAAGATGATAACCTGTATAAAAGGCAGATCAGAAACAGGGTAATCTAGGACGTTCACCCTTGACGTACCCCTCCCCTAGAGGGTGGAGGGCACAACTTGAAAGTACTGCTCTTAGCCCCTATTCAAACAAAAGGCTTTTACTTATTCAACGTCCTTTTGACTTTCAAGCCTCCATGCTAAAAAGTGGCTGAAAGTCACCCTAGCCCCCTAGTAAGCCTATTGAAACGTCAACAAGGCATTACACCCGACTATTGTAATCAATGACAAACAAGGACCGAATGAATAGGAAAGATGACCAATAAATTCCTAAGGTTGTGCGAATCCACTAATGGTTTTGGTTTAAAACAAGGGGCAGCACACTAAGTCCCTTCATGTACATTGTAAGTATGACCTTACAGTAAGGACCCAAGTTGAGGACCTAGAATCCGATTAAAGGTTAGAGGCAGGAACGGGGGCAGACAAGCCAGGTTCAGAGGCGTGGTTTGAGATGCCAAGCTTGCGTACACGGATAATAGATGTTGCACAGCCCCTCATATCAGAAAAGAGGACAGGTAGCTACCCAAGTATTGGTCTTATTGATACCGTCCGTTAGATAAGGGTACCAAAGGAAATGCTAAAATTGCAAATACATCGAATAATATGTACACATCACCAATTCTAGATATGTATCTATTAATACCTTCAGCCAGTTGCCATGTTACTTGGTAATACTAGCAAAGAGTATACTTATACTGTTTTGCTATCTGCCAATCCTAAAAGACATATCTAAATTTGTAGGTACTTAAAAAAAAAATTTCCATCTTAGGTTAGGCTAAGTGCTCGATTGACCTTATTTCTGAACAAAAACTTTATTAACCTTATTTCTAGATTTGACATAAGCTAGTCTACATATCGGTTGGGAGGATTGCCTTGGCATTTACCATTGTGTATATTCCCTTATAAATTAATGTATATAACTTTATGAGATATAATCCAAATCAATTTAGTTAAACAAAGCTTTAAAATAAATGCCAGAACTTTTTTTTGCAATAAGAAGGGAGCTATCAACCCGCAGATAGCTTATTTAGACTAATTCTAAATGAAGGGAGATAAAAGATTCTTCCTCCTTCCCCCTCCCCGTGCAGTTTTGCTGGTTTCCCCTCCCTCTTTTTTCAAAAATCGAGGAAATTTTCTCACGTTCGTAGATAGAAAGTAGATAATTATCTCTACTGTGTTACTAACAGATCGTTATCACGAACTGTCTGAGCAATCACTTAACACCGATCAGGTATGTCCACAGCGGGAAAAAGTTTTCATGCCCACATCTCATAGAAATCGCCACAATTATATGATTTCTCTGTAATCTCTTTTATTTTTTGTTTATTTTCCCCGTTTTTTTTATTTGATATGGAGCCATCGCCTGAATTATATTGCTGGTTACATATCTGACAAGAATAACGGAATGGTAGGACCTCAATGGATTTATTAAGCTCTCAGTTGAGGGTTGAAATCCTCTAAAATTTTAGTAACAAGGGTAACCAGGACATTTTCCAGGGAGAGACAACAAATCTACAAATTCTTAGAGGGAGAGGGCAAGGGTTTGAAAATGAATCATTTTTACAAGAAAAGCATCAAATATTTTTCAATTACTTCTGAGTGTTACTCTTTTATTTTATTTTTCGACACTCCAAGGGAGGGAGGGAAACTCATCTATCTTCCGGGTTTTAGTGACCTAGAATCCCAGGACATGGCACCCCTACTTAACTATTTTAGTGTAAGATTTGTGTTTTCGTTATCACTAATGTGTGTTTCGCTTTCACTAATGTTGTCTCTAGTCATGAATACTCAAGTAATCCTTATTTTTTCTTGAAAGTGGTATAGGCTAGTCGAACCTAATACTACTTAATACCTCGGATTAGACAAATGGGTTGAATGAAGTTGTCCATTACGACTTCATTTGACCCCCTGCCAAAGCCTAACAAAGCCTCCCCAAATCGCATGTCAGATTATTCTTTTAATGATCGGATTTAGCGGTGTGATTTCGATCTTCCCCCTTATACGATTTTAAAGTCCGAGTGAAAAGTCACACGTTGGACGATGGCTGGACTGTCAAATTGACAATATCAAAAGAACTTCAAAAATTGAAAGTCACTTTAAATGGAATTTTATTGTTGTCTGGCTTTTCCTGTAGATCTGCATTCCAAATCAGTTGTCCAATGGTTGACAATTAATTCTGCCCCCTTTGCCGTGACATCAGAGTGCAAAAATTGTTCCTATATTTAAACACATATGGGACTTTCAGAATAGAATCTGGTCATGACAACACTCGATTCACTGCTTACTTTATATATTCGCAACGATTTTCCCCAGTAAAAAGGATTAAAGAAAACTTTCCAAGATGGAACAGTAAATGATTTTTTAATAAGTAAGTTTGACCTGGTACATTTTAAAATGCACTTAGAAACATTTTCTTATGCTTAAGCTTCAGAAGAGGCTCACAAATATCTTGACGCTTTTGTTCATAAAAGGAATCAGTACTTCAATTTTTTTTCCTAAATTTGGCAGATGTCGCTTAAAATCGTTGGTTTTTCGGAAGATTTGAATTTTTGGGATAATTCGGTAAATGATGTACTACCAGTGGTCTTGGATGTGTTTGTGAACCTAATAAATATTTCATCACACTTATAAGAATTAGTGAAAAAAGTGGGTCTAAGAAGTGGTTGCTTCCCTTTCCCCAAGGACTATGGGAGGTCATGTTATCCCCAAAGACAAAGTTATTGGACTTTTCAACTATGCCGAATCAAATGGCTATTAATCAAATATCTTTGAGGAAAAAGGGGGCGTGGGAGGGTGGCTATTTGCCCTCCAATATTTTGGGTCATTTAAGAAGAGCATTAGGATTTTTTGATTTCCCTTTGAATGAGTCCTCTCCTGGTCTTCTAGGACCATTGGTTTGATACAATCACCCCTGGGGAAAAACACAATAAAGGTAAATACGGTTCCGTGACTTTTCATCTGGCAAAAAATACAAAATGTCACACTTTTGTAGACCTCCATTCAGCCAGGAAGTGCAATGGGGGGATGGGGGCCAGCCATCCTGTGCTTTCGCACACCCTTCCTGCTTACCTTCCCCAAATTTCTCCAGGTACCCATTTACAGCTGGGTCGACACTGGTTGAGCTTACAGAGTCACATTAATGACCCCGTCCCAAACCAAATAACTGGCAACACCAGGAATAGAACCCCCACCCTTTGGATAAGGATTCCAAATCCAGCGCCATCCACTTGACAAGGATGGCTTTTAAACCCATCCTAAAATAAAGGCCTGTCTACTTTATTCTAGCCTTTGGTATGTCCGATCCCGACTCCAGTGTTTTTTTTTTCATTTCCTACTTTTTTTATTGGATTGTGTAATTTTTTCTTAAATTTTTTAGAGACAGTGTAACCGCTCAATGTAACAATGTAACGACAGTTACACTGGACAAAAGATTCCAAATCCAGCGCCATCCACTTGGCTCGGAGGGACCCATCCTAAAATAAAGGCCCGTCTACTTTTTCCTAGCCTTTGGTATGTCCGATTCCGACTCCAGCGTTTTTTTATTTCCTATTGTTTGTTTCTTTATTGGAATGTGTGTTATTTCTTAATTTTTTAAGAGACAGTGTAATCTCTCAACATAGCAGTGTAACAACAGTTTGTCTCTTTAGAGTTGATAGTCTGCCAGAAACGTGCATTCTGGAAATCGAGGTGGGGCAAAGGAAAAGGAGGGCGAAAAGGAGATTGGATAGGAGAAGGGTATAAGAAAGTATTTAAGGAGAGTGGAGATACCATCAAATAACAAGTCTCCATTTAGAGCGGCCTCACGGAGTTGCGTGCACACTTGCGTTAGTCTAAGGTGGTGGTCTGAAGCTTGCGAATTATTGACACTTCTAGTCGTATGAGTCTAATACTTTCAACAAATGAAGTGAAGGTCCATCTGTAGCTCTGGTGAGATAAATAACTGGAAGATCAACTATGTTTTATCTCGATTTGAATGCAAAGACAAAACGAACCGGCCATTAGCTCCACTCCATGTACAGATGCTTCAGATCAAAAAGATAGCCTAGTGAAGAATTGTGTGCAAGGCATTGATAGTAGGCTATAATCAGTTGAGAGATCAAGCAAACAGAGCACCACTAGGATTGGAAACTTGATTAGGTGCCACCAACTGGAAGAACGCAGCAGTCAATTAATAGTGAACTTATGTAAATTAGCTCTTCTTTTGAAGCAATCACGGTGAGCACTCAATTAGTGCATAATTATTGCATTTTATATTTTTGCCTTCATTATAGGTGGTTTTTCAGCGTTAAGGGTCAGTTTTATGACCTGTAAATTCTTTTGTGCATTAGAAAAAGCAACAAACGTAATCGTCGGAAAAAGATTTTTGAAGCGCTAGTGTAAGGATCTTTGAAGTCCGCAGAGGGTCGCCCGCTGAGGTTCATGACAGTTACTGACGTCCTTTGGAAAAAGGAGAACAATTCCTCTATTTTTCTCCAGTACCAAATCAAAGGATGTAGTTGGTAATTAATGCAAAGTAGCTCTTCTATCGAAGCAATCACATTAAGTACTAAATTAATGAGTTTACTTGTTATATTTCAGTGATTGCTATTTTTGGTGGTTTTCATGTTCTTAGACCTGGTTTCGTAACTCATAAAGGCGTGTGAAAGAGAGGGTAGGATTGAGGAGCTACACTGCTTTTATATCGATCTTACGCTTGGACGAGAATATAAAAGTTCATATTTTAAATGAATTTTACATAATTTCATATTTTCATGTTTTATATAAATGTATATTGTATTTGAATATATTTCATACATTTTACATTTATATTTCATGTATTTTACATCAATAACTATCAAAGAGTGAAACTCTGGGTGGAGTAGGGTATAGTAGGTAGTAGTAGGCTGAATAAACATGCGTAGCTATGTAATCGGCAGACAAATTACTGCTGCAATGAATTGTTTGTAGCAGTATTAGCATTTAAGAAATCCTAACATAAATCTTGATATTTTGGCAAAAGTAAGGAAGCATTTACTTTGGAGGGGCCTCCTCCAATTGGTAGTTGAAAGTTCTATTGTCCTTTTTAAGAGTTGAAATTAATTGAAGGGCAGCCAATCCTCCTTCCATGCCCTTTCCTGCTACCTGACCCTCCGTAACCTCCAAAGACTCAGACAAAATTTAAAGGGTGGCCAGCGTTTACCCCCCCCCCCCGGCAATTATCCCTGAAAACAACCCGGAAAATACTCCGTCCCGCGGAAAATACCCCCTGAAAAAAAAACCGCGGAAAATACTCCCCCCCCCCGCGGAAAATACCCCCGGAAAATACCCCCGCGGAAAATACCCCCTGGTAAATAACCTCCCCCGGAAAATACCCCCCCCCCCGTGGAAAATAAGGCTTTGCAAATTTGAGAATTTTATTTGAGTTTTATTTTTTTTATATCAGTAGGGGGAAGGAATTTTGGTACTTGTGTATTATGCGCCACTCACTCAAGTTTACGCTGCGTAAAATTTGAAAACTCACCAGTTGTTTCGTTAGTTTCTTTGTTACTTTAGAAACAAATTTAGGCTATAGATTTGCATATTAGGGGAGGGGGTAAAGTATAGCGGGTCTGCATGCAAAATGTGTTTGGTACAAGTATCTTGCATATAAGATAGATAGATAGAGAAGTGTATTTTAAAGCCTAACTCGTTCATATATAAAGTTTTCAAGTTTATTTATGCCAATTTTATACTGCTGTTTAATAGTGTGCTTTTATCAGGAATTTGGGTTTCAGGATGGAAGACGTCTTTAATTTTACTGTTATTTAAAAAAGGGGATCCGTGGTTGCATTGCAATTATAGGCCTATAGCTCTGGTACCATGTTTAAGTAAGATTCTAGAGAAAGTAATTGATAATAGCTAGCTAATTGGTTAAAG
Organism: Artemia sp. Qi Xiang Cuo; assembly: GCF_049724085.1. Classification (NCBI taxonomy): domain Eukaryota; kingdom Metazoa; phylum Arthropoda; class Branchiopoda; order Anostraca; family Artemiidae; genus Artemia; species Artemia sp. Qi Xiang Cuo. The sequence continues at coordinate 11,932,965 of NC_142803.1, forward strand.
AAGAATCGAATAATTCGTGAGGAACAAGGTGGATTCAGGGAAAAATATAGCACAGTTGACGGGGTATTTGTACTTAAGGCGTTGCTAGAAAAGTATAGTAGAGGTAAGAGTAATTTATAGGTAGCTTTCGTAAATTTTGAGAGAGCATTAGATAGTGTTGATAGGATTTTGTTGTGCGTAGAATTGTTGAGGATAGGACTGCCCCGTATTTGTGTTCGACTAGTCTGTGATATGTATAGACTAACAAGGGGAATAGTAAAAGTAGGAGGGAAAGGGTTTTCGGATTTATTTAGTTGCGAGGTAGGAGTTAAACAGGTTAGCACCTTGTCACCGTGGCTATTTTGTTTCTATATTAATGATATTGTTGAGTTTTTTGAGGAAAAATGGGCACCAACAGCGAGTTTAGGAAATTTAGATTTGTCTCTGCTGTTATTTGCGGATGATGCGGCGCTGATAGGTAGAAGCGCCGAAGATTTGCAAATATTGCTATATACATTAGATGTTTATTTGGAAAAAAATAAAATGAGATTAAATTTCCAAAAGACTGAATTGTAGTTTTTCGGACAAATAAAAATAATGATAAATTTTTATTTAAGGGTATTGAGTTGAAAAAAAGTACAACTTTTAAGTATTTGGGGTTTGCATTAAATAATAAAGAAAATTGGAAGGATCATGTCAAAGAAATGGTGGATAGAGGTAAAGCGGTTTCTTCGGCAGTTTTAAGGAATTCGGCTTTAAATGAAATTAAAAATATTAAAATGCATGAGCATTTAGTTCAATCAAAAATTCACCCTACTATTTATTATGTTGCGGAGCTTTGGGGAAAGAAGGTGATCCCGAAATTTGAAATGGTTCAACTACAATATTATAAAGATTGGTTAGGGTACATGCTACAACTTATACACAGGCTCTTAAGGCAGATCTAGGTTTGTTTTCGCTGCATAAAGAAAAGAGACTACAAGCAGTAAAATTCTGGATGAAAATTATCCATTTACCAGATGAGACGCTTATGAAAGCCGCATATTTGGAATTATTCCAGCAAGGTAGAAAAAGATCGTGGCCGTTCCATGTTAAAGCCATCCTTGATAAAGCCGGACTTTCATACGCTTGGCATGAAAGTCTTGGTCCAACTGGCGATCCAGAGGAAATTTATCGGAAGCTAAAACATGTTAAGGAGGATCAAGAGATCCAACTCTGGCATGACCAGATTCGAAAATCTAAAACCTTGCGCCAGTATTCTAAGATAAAAGAGTCTTTTGGACTAGAATATTATTTTAAACTGAATTTGCCACCGGAAAACTTGCGTCTGTGGTTCCAGGTCCGAGCGAATGGTTTACTCTTAAAAAGTAAATTAAAAGTATTTGAAAGAAATGCTCAGGGCCCGAGATCATGTTATACTTGCTCTTTATGTGGTATGGAGGAAGCAAATATGCCCCATTTTTTGACGTCTACCCCGGGGCTGTCAGATTTGAGATTGAAATATTTAGGTGATGGGGAAGTGTTTTTTCATGGGATCCATAAATATTCATCCCGGGAGACGATTATAGCAGTGACTGGATTTATAAAGAGCGTTTAAAAAGATGTAAATAATGGGGGTAAGGTTTTTGTTTGTTGTTAGTAGTTATACCATTTATTTAAGTGTATGCTGGCTGTTGTCTTATGTAATGTTTGTGGATGGGCTAGCGGCTGAATAAACTATCTATCTATACGGCCTCGAATATAGTAAAATCAAACAGTTCGTGGTAACGAACTGTAAGTAAGGAGCGACCCGGCTCAATAGTAACCGAAACTCTAAAAATCGGATTTTTGATACCAGTAGATACATCAAAAGAATCGGGTTCTTATGCCAATTTCAAATATATAAATTTCATCAAGTTTAGTCTTACCCCTCAAAAGTTACGAGCCTGGCAAAATTTGCTTTATTTTTGAGAAAAGGGGGAAACAACACCTAAAAGGGATAGAATCTTAATGAAAAATACACCATCAGATTTCGCGTATCAGAGAACCCAACTTTAGAAGTTTCAAGCTCCTATTTGCAAAAATGTGGAATTTTGAATTTTTGGCCAGAAGAAGGATCACGGATGAGTGTTTATTTGTTCTTTTTTCCCCAGGGGTGATCGTATCGATCCAGTAGTCCTAAAATATCGTGAGAAGGCTCATACGAAAAGAAATTAGAAGTTCTAGTGCCCTTTTTAAGTAACCAAAAAAATTGGAGGGCAACTAGGCCCCATCCAACGCTCATTTTTTCCCGAAGACACCTGATCAAGATTTTGAGATAGCCACGTTGTTCAGCATAGTCGAAAATTTAATAAATTTGTCTTTGCGGATGACTTCATCCCCCACAGTTCCCAGGGGAAGGGATGTAAGTTATGAACTTTGCCCATTGCTTACATATAGTATTGGTTATTGGGAACTATACAGACGTTTTCATGAGGGATTTTTTCTCGTGGGGGGGGGGGAGGGGGTCACGTGGGATAATATTCCCATGGAGGATGTTTTAATGGGGGAAGGTACATTTCTATGAAGGGGGCACCGGATTTCCGGGCATTATTTAACAAACGATCAGAAATTAAATAAAAAAAACAAGTTTTTCAACTGAAAGTAAGGAGCAACATTAAAACTTAAAACGAACAGAAATTATTACGTATATGAAGGGGTTCTTCCCCTAGTCAATACCTCGCTCTTTACACTAAAGTGTTTTTTAGTTTTCTTTCAAAAGAGCTATCTATTCTAATTAAATGGTCTTTGTGATTCAGGGGTTGGTGATGCGAACAAAATCCGAACTGCGGAAAGTTACAATTCGAAAAAAATGCGGAAAGTTGCTCCCACTTAAAAAACCCTTTCTCCACCGAAAAAATCCCTTAAAACAATTCCTTGGTCGCTGAAAAATACTTTGCGTAAACAATGGGGAAATCTTGTAACTTCAGCCCTATCCCTAGGGTCTGTAAGGGGTCACATTATCCCCAAAGGGGTAGTTATTGAACCTTTCAATTATGCTGAACAAAAGGGCTATCTCAAAATTTGATGGACTTTTAAGAAAACAGGAACTTGGGAGGGGCGCTAGTTGCCCTCCAACCTTGGAGGGCAATTTTGTCACTTAAAAGGTGCACTAGAATTTTTGATATCTGATCAAATGAGTCTCTCCCAATCCACTAGGATCAATGGTTCGATACGATCACCCCTTAGTTCCGTTCTTTAGACTTTCGGTTACTATTGAGCCGCGTCACTCCTTACCTATAGTTCGTTGCCACGAACTGTTTGAAACTTTCAATGAATATGTGTACATAACACCACTTCGAATAATGTAAATCTTTATTTTTTCTAAAGATATGTTTCACAGGGGGCTTGTTTGGTGTTGGGTGCATGATTCACAGGAAACTTTCATAAGAAACTGTGAGTTAAAAGATCAAACATTTTGTCAGGGGAGGGGCAGGTGCCCAGAGAGGGGAAAAACCCCTTTTTACCTGATCAATTCGAAGCTTGCATCCGTAAAGCCTTGATCCAAGAGGAGCCTTATGTGAAAAGAAATGTGGGATGCCCCCCCCCCCTCATAAGGATTTGAAAAAAAGAGCCAAAAATTTCTTTTGTTGTTTCAAAACTTATATTCTTAAGTCCTAGGATTAAGAGGAACTCAAAACAGAAGGATAAGTAAAAAATTTGAATCCCTCCCCCCTAAGATATGACCGAAAAAGATCCAGAAAAGGAACATGAAACTTGGACATAAAAAGGCACATAAAACATGGTCATAGGAACTTGGAAGTCGGCTCATCGAAGATAGCCATTTTATTGAAAATAGTGAGAGTCCAATAAATATTCCTCCAAGGTTAGCATGCGCCCCCGCTGCACCTTGGGCAAGGGCCGTGAGTAATGGAAGTTGCCAATTGTTTACACATAAGTTTTATAACGGAAAAAAGGGGTTTGCTTGATATTTGGTGCACGATTTTCTCTTAGCTTGCAGAATCTGTTTCTGGGTAAAAACAAAAACAAAAAACAGATGAAACATTTTGTTATAGGAAGGAGTAAGGATTCTGGAGAAAGACATAAAAACATTTTGTCCCTGATTAGCATGAAATTTACAGTCGTAAGCTTATTGATCAAGAGCAACTGAATATATAAAAAAAACATCCCAGGGCACGTGCCTCCCTAAAACAAGGCTAAAAAGAAGGGCCAAAATTATTTCCCCGATTTATTCCAAACTTATATATATATTAGGTTCATGGACTAAGGAAACCCCAATGCAGAAGGAAAACTAAAAACAAAATTGGTTCCTTCAACAAGGGACCACTCTGATAACTCTGATCACTTCGTATTAAAGGATTTCTCATAGAAGCTTTGAAGGAGCTCATTTAATTTCAAATTGAAAGCACTAATACCCTTTTGTAAGACCTGAAAGGAGTTTAAGGGCAACCCGCCTTCCTGATGTGGTCTTTCATGCTGTTCAGCCCTCCCGTAACCCCCGGCAATTGGATCAAGTTTTAAGAATGTCATTTTGTTCAAAAACGTCAAAGATCTAATAAATATGCATCCGGGGTCAACCTTACCCCCACAGCATTACGGTAATTGATGTAAATTGTTTAAATTATCCACTGTTCACAGATAGGCTATCAGACGGTTTGTGGTAACGAATCAAACTGTTCATGGTAACGAACTTTAAGTAAAGAGCGACACGACTTAATAGTAATCAAAACTAAAAAAAAACGAATTTTTATGTCACTAGATACATCAAAAGAATCCGCTTATTATGTTGATTCCAAATATATAAGGTTAATCAAGTTTAGTGTTACCCATCAAAGGCTAGGGACTTGAGAAAAGTTGCCTGATTTTTGAAAAAAGGAAAACAGCCCCTAAAATACAAGAAGTGTTCATAAAAATCAAACCATCAGATTCAGCGTATCAGATGACCCTAGTGTAGAGGTCTCAAGCTGCCATCTGCGAAAATATGGAATTTTTTATTTTTTTTTTCAAAAGAAAAATCAAAGATGCGTGTTTGTTTAATTTTTTTCCTAGGGGTGATTGCATCGAAACAATGGTCGTAGAATATCTGGATAGGGCTCCAGATATTCTGAAGATTATTCAGAAGATTAAAGGTTCTAGTGTCCTTTTTAAGTAGCTAAAAATATTGGAGGGCATCTAGCCCCCTCCCACGCCCTTATTTTCACAAAAAAAGTGTTTTCGACCGAAAGTAAGGATCAACATTAAAATTTAAAACGAGCAGAAGTTATTGCGTCTTTGAGGGGGGTTACCCCCTTCTTGATACATCACTCTTTGAACTAAAGTTTGACTTTTTATCCCAATTCTGTAAGAACGACTCCTGAAACACAAGGGTCGTTTAATTAGAACAAAAAGTAGCTTTTTTAAGAGTACTAAAAACTATAACGCGAATAGCTTGGTATTCAGAAGGGGACAACACCACTCATGCACGTAATAATTTCTGTTCTTTTGATGTTGCTCCTTACTTTCATTTGGAAAACTTTTTTTATTTAATCATGGTTGCAGCGGGAGCTGCAACCTAGTAAAGAGCGAACCACAGCCCATAGCAACCAAAAGTTAAAAACCTGTTTAGAAAAAAACTCCCTAGTGACAAAAATTACCATCTGACACTCAATCAGGAATGGTAACAAATTTTCGGTCCGTCCTAAAGGTAAAAGTTTATTGCGCAAAAAAATTTATGGTTATTTCGGAAAAAAGCCTAAAACCCCTCGAAAATGGCGTCGGATCAAAATGAAAAGTGGACCATTCGAGCCAGCATGGTCGAAAGCCTTTTAAAGGAAAATTACAGTCCCCCTCCTTGAACAACAAGGAAAATCACTTTTTTGTATGGGTAGCATTGATCTGTCTCCCGTTTTTTTTTCTTTCTAGAAGGGCTAGGGGGTGACCATAATATCGTAGAGATATCTGTAATAGCTCATTCGAACGGAAATTAAATTTGCTAGTGCTCTTTTTAAGTAACCAAAAATATTGGAGAGCAACTAGCCCCCTCCCTAAGGCCTCCTTCCCCCAAAGTCATCCAATCAAAATTTTGAGATAACCATTTATTATGAAACTCCATAGTCCCTGGGGAGAGGGCTGTTCGCTGTATCGGTATCGGACGTATCGATATCACGCGTATCGGTATGCGCGCATTGTTATTGGGCGTATTGGTATTGCAGGTATCTTAAGCTGATCTTTAATAGCTCATATAAAAGATATTGCTCATATCTACGTCCTTCCTATAAATTCCACCATCAGCAAGTTCCAAATGGCACTAAAAATGACACTTTGATGCAGTCCTGCATGAGTATTTTTCAGATAGTTTCACTGCATTTATAAATGTAATGCACTCATTTTTAAAAGCATGTCCTGGGAAGGCATTTTGTCAAGCTGTGGCGCACTCAGAAAATAAATAAGGGGGGCTGACTGGGGGTCCCTGAGCAAGCCAACGGAAAACTTTAAAAATTCCTCAGAAAAAGAAAGGTATTTTAAGACACTATTTTAAGTTTTTCTTAGCTCTTTGAATGCATGTTTTGAGTAGGGACTAAGGAATGAATGATAAAAACCCAGCAAATTAAATAAGATTTAAAAACAGAATGTACTTTTTCTTGAGGGACGAGACTAAAGTACCTTTAGCCTCCTCCCCCCCCCCTCCGTGGGTTTGTGCCTGTTGTCAAGCATTTTATTCAAAAGGGAATAGAGATCATCCAGTTCTTGGTGTACAACAACATTTTTAGTAGATCAATAAATCCATACCCCAACGAATGGCGTAATTTTTAAAAATCCTGTGGGGGTTCAGAGTTGGAGCAAATTTTCCGAAATCAAATGAAAATGACAGAGAAAACTGAAAAACGAGCCATATAGTAATAAAAAAGGATAAGATGTAATAAAGAAAACTGACCTGTTTCAGTGGATGCTTGAATTATGCAGGCTTATCTTAGTTTTTACAACAATTTTGGAGAAATAAAATTTCAGCCGGGGGGAGGGGGGAGCTGGGGTGGAGAAAACTGAGGTCTGGGAGGGGTAATTGAGCCCTCGGACCCATAGAAAATTACGCTCCTAACCCCAACCCCTTGCTACTTAGCGGATGGAGAAGTGTAGGCATGTAGCTCTGGAGTCACTCAAAGTTGTATATTAAAAGCAGGATTATTTATTATTACACTTACTTATTCAAATTTTTTACTTGGCAATTCCACCGTAAAATTCTCTTCATACGTAAGATTTTGTATCCAAAGAGGAAGAAAGACAAATGAAAACAGTTCTGCAGGAGAATTCAGGTAATTCTTCCCAAAATTTTTGAAATGAAAACAAACTTAGTTTATAATACCATTTATCATACCTACACAAGAGATGATCTTTTTTTGAAATTTTGAATCATTTCTAAGTAATGAGTAGTTTTCCTATTTAGGGATAGGTTAAAGAACTCCCTAAGCCTAAAGGCACATTTCTGTTGAGCTTGCAAAATTTTCCACATGTATGTCGATACACAAACCTGTCCGCTCAGTTAACCTTTTGTGTCGAAGCTACTCGATTGGAGCTACTTTCTTTAGTAGCTCCAATTTAAGTAGCTACTTTCTTAAGTAGCTAAATTAAAAAAAAAAAACTCTAAAACAAAGAATTAAAGATCTATTTCTTCTTTTATTTTAAAGTTTTACAAAAATAAACGAAACTATGTTTCGATTTTTGTTTCTCACTCTAAACTTATTTTTTCCTTCAATTATTGTACGACTTGTTCGTTCAGCTCCTTAATAAGAGTTGAGGTGTCTTATCTCCCCTAGATTGTAGGTGATTAGAAATAATATAAAAAAAAAAAAAATTTTCAACTGAAACTAAGGAGCAACATTAAAAATTAAAACAAGCAGAAATTATTCCGTATAAATAAAACAGATCATGGCAGTGTTGTTTCTACATTAAATTTTAATAAAAAACCAGCAAGGATCAATTTTAAAAAGCAATTTTTTTCCGAGAGAAGTAAAGAGCGAAGTTGAAACTTAAAACAGACAAAAATTATTACTTCACAGCCTATCTAGCATATATCAATGAAATTAGTGCAAATAGATCAACTGGCAATATTTCTCTATATTTGTCGAATTACAGAAAACTAGCGCTTAACTAAAAACACAAAAGCCAAGTATAAAAATAAGATTATTGATTCATGAGCCAAAAGTAAATACGTAGCCTCAGAACAACAAACCAATCTATAACGCTTTTCATAGTCTTACTGGAGCTGTGATATCAGTAACTTTCAGTATACAATTAAAATTTTCTTGAAAACTTAAGCATAAAAATAATATGTTTAAAGTCATTAAGCAGCATACAAAAAATAGATCGATTTATCATGTAATATCCTGGTCTAACCTAGTATTACTCGAAAGGCAGAACATAACAACCGTAATATGGACTTTGGAAATCCAGTTACTTCTCTCTATAAAACGGAAAATTTCAACTTGTGATTAATTAAAAAAAAAAAGAATTTTTCTGAAAGAAGTAAAGAACGAAGTTGAAACTTAAAACGGGAAAAAATTATTACTTCAGACCCTATCTAAAATATATCAATAAAACTAGTAAAATAAACGAACTGTAAATAAAAGTTCAAATAGGGATAAAATCCTTTATAGACAGTGTTTCCCCAACAGAGATAGAAATTCACAAGAAATACGAGATATTTAGGTCACATATGCAGTAACCGTCATCAGTAGTACTACTGATGACGGTCACCGCATATGTGACCAAAATATCTGGTAGTTTTTGGGAATTTCTATCACTGTTTGTGAAACACTGTCTATTAAAATGATTTTATCCCTATTTGAACTTTAATTTATCGTCATCGAAAGGCAGTGTGGTATCCAAAATTATATAAAGCAACTAATTATGAATCTCTATGCTTTTAGGACTATAAAAAACTAGCGCTTTACTGAAAACACAAATGTCAAGTATAAAAAACAGGAATATTGATTTGGGAGCCAAAAGTGAGTATATAGCCTGACAACAATAAATGAAGTTATAAAGCTTTTCATAGTATTGCACCAGTGGTGACATCAGTAACTTTCAGTATACAATTAAAATTATGTTAAAATTATAAGCGTGAAATTAAATATTTTTTTAATCACCGCGAAGTAATTGAACAGCATACAGAAATATTGGATTGATTTATCAGGTAGCATTTTGGTCTCGCCAGTTATATTACCAATAGTGAGTAATATATGGTATTAAATTGTAAGAAATATGCTTTAGTATTACTTGAAATGAAGATCAAATAAGACATAATATGAACTCTGGAAATCCGAGTATTTCTCTCTATACAACAGTGAATTTCAAGCTATGATACAAATTCTAAAGATAGTATATAGTCCTAATGCTATCAAGATGTCTTTACTTCCAACTTGTGTACAAACTAATCATGACATGTCCTTTTCAGAGCCAAAACGAGAGCCAGTCATTGAACTGAGCCATTGTGCAGAAGTGATATCCAATTAAACGTAAAAAATAAACAAAGCAACAATCCTAAAATGAATCGTTGCTTTATCTTAAGAGGGATTGATCCTAAAAGGGACTGATAATAATTTTATTCTGTTAAAAGTGTCGTTAATTGGTACGCGTTTGCTGTACCAAAACCCCTATATTATTTTGTGTTTTCAGTAAAGCGCTAGTTTTTTATAATCCTAAAAGCATAGGGAAACATATTTAGTTTGTTTATTTGTACTAGTTTTATTGATAAGAATTAAATAGGATGCGAAGTAATTATTCTTGTCCGTTTTAAGTTTCAACTTTGCTCTTTACTTCCTTCAGAAAAACTTTGTTTTTTTTTTTAAATTAATCTTTGTTCGTTTTTAATTAAAATTTAATGTAGAAAAAACGCTGCCATGATCTTTTTTATTTATTAAATAAAAAACAACAAGTTTTTTTTAACTGAAAGTAAGGAACGACGTTAAAACTTAAAACGGACAGAAATTATTCCGTATATGAAAGGGGCTGTCCCCTCCTCAACGCCTCGCTCTTTACGCTTAAGTTTTTCATTGTTTAAAAAAAAATAGAGTTGTGAGAAATTCGAACTTTAGCGTAAAGAGCGAGGCGTTGAGGAGGGAACAGCCCCTTTCATATACGGAATAATTTCTGTTTGTTTTAAGTTTTAACGTCGTTCCTTACTTTCAGTTAAAAAAAAATTTTTTATTTAATTTTCGGACGTTTTTGAATTAATGCATGTTTTGATTTTGGCTCACCGTACATGAATAATTAAAACAAAATTTGAATATTAATTTTACTTTTATTTGGTTAAATGGCTTTCTCGAAACCTGTTTATTTTTATGTACGAACGTTTTTATTAGTAATAAATATACGTAACTTACGAATTAACTTACGTATGGAACTTCTATATTCATATATTTTTAATACGTATATTAGAGGGTTCGCCCCTAGTCAATACCTTGCTCATTGAGCTAAAGTTCAAATTTTGTTCAAATTATTCAAAAATGACCTCTTAATCACAAATGCCGTTAATTATAATAAATAGCTCTTATGAAAGTACTAAATAATCTTTGGCTTAAAGAGTGAGGTATTGACTAGGGGGTGAACCCAATCATATAAGTAATGTTTTCTGTCGTTTTAAGTTTTGATGTTGCTCCTTACTTTCAGTTGAAAAACTTGTTTTTTTATATATTTAATTTCTGATCTTTTATTAAATAATGCTGGAAAATCCGGCGCCTCCTTCATAGTAACATCCCTTCCCCCATGAAAAATTCCTTCATAGTAAGATCCTTCCACATAACCCCCGACCCACTCACCACCTCCTCCCCACTACCAAAAACAATCCCCCCTGAAAACATCTGTATACTTCTCAATAACCAATACTATATGTTAACATTGGGTAAAGTTCATAGCTTTCAGCCCTCCCCCTGGGGACTTCGGGGGATCAAGTCATCCTAAAAGACATTTTTATCCTATTTTCGACCCTTCTGAACAAAATGGCTATCTCAAAATTTTGATCGGGTGACTTTGGGAAAAAATTAACGTGGGAGGGGGCCTAGTTACCCTCCAATTTTTTTGGTCACATAAAAAGGGCACTAAAACTTTTATATTCTCGTTTCAATGAACCCTCCCACGATATTTTAAGACCACTGGGTCGATTCGATCACTCCTGAAAAAAAAGCAAAACAAATAAAAACATGCATCCGTGATCTTTATTCTGGCAAAAAAAAATGCAAAACTCCTCATTTTCGTATATAGGACCCTGAAACCTCTACAATAGGGTTCTCTGATACGCTGAATATGATGGTGTGATTTTCATTAAGGTTCTATAGTTTTTAGGAGGTCTTTCCCCCTTTTTTCGAAAATAAGCCAAATATTCTCAGGCGCGTAACTTTTGATAGGTAGGACTAAACTTGATGAAACTTCAATATTTGAAATCAGCATTAAAATTTGATTCTTTTGATGTATCATTTGGTATCAAAATTCCGTTTTCTACAGTTTTGGTTACCATTGAGCCGGGTCGCTCCTTACTAACAGTTCGTTACCACGAGCTGTTTGATACGGAGTAATGTACGTTCGTTTAAAGTTTTGATGTCACTCCCTAGCTTCAGTTGAAAACTAATTTTTAATATAATTTCTTATTATCACCGATTTAGGGGAGATAAGACACCTCTAGAAAATACTGCAAACAACCTTGATATCTACGAAAAATTGTCAGTCTAGAATACAAAATTCATCATTGATACTTCCCAAAACGACGCAAGTGTCTCCGGAACGTTTGTTTTTTTGATTAACAACAAGCTGTCTTAACTCAGCGAACTTTACATGAAAAAGCCATAATGAAGAAATAGTTTTATAAATCGCATACTAAAAAGCAGAAACTAGAAGGCTACTGTAACAAAAGATTCTAAAGGACTCATTCAAAAGCTTACATTTATATCTAATCGCTTTTTTTTATAAATTTGACTTGATTGCACATTCCCATAAAGTGCACTTTCCGTTTCTTCCCCCATATTTTTTTTTAAATGAAGGAAGTGCATTTTCCAATGAAATGACCAAAAAAAGGTGTTTTTCAAAACCTAGGCAGGAGCAACAAACTAAAGGGGTAAGGACGTCCCTTCCCCTGAATTACCGCCGTTAGAAACTAGCACACAGGCTTCATCGAAGAGTGAAGTTTGAAGGTTCAATTCAAAACTGTTCATCATTCAAGCTTAATTTTTGGTAGATTTTCGGTTGAAAAGTTTTTAGTTTTAGTTACTTTTTTCGCAATAATGTTTTACTTTTAAGATGAGTAGGCGATTTATGAAACTTACTAAGAGGGTCGTTGGGGGGAGTATATGTGAGGGATTTTATAAGCCTCCGGTTAAGGGCTTTAGACCATGATTATTGCAATGGTACCGTTTTACGCCTTCAAACTCTTCCACTTAAGAAGTGGTACCAAAAGGGCCAATTTTAGTGCTATATGGCACGTTTGGATGGTAAAATTGATAGAAAGCATGTAAATATGAGTAATAGGTTTAAAATGAGCCTTCTGGGGATATGCTTTAAAAATAGGTTCATCACATTTGCAAAATAGTGGATTATCTGAAAAATAATCATAAAAAGGGACAATCTATGATTGAACTAAAAAATCCAAGCTGGAATCAAACGCATGATAATTTAATATGAAGCCCAGTGCTCTACTAACTAAACCACGCCTCCAATAATGAAAGTTGACAAATTCTTGTTTGTAACACTTTAATTTCGTTGCTTTTTTAGGTGACCTGGTGGAGGAATATATGGGAAATGCTCTTGCAAAGCCCAATTAAAGGTTTGGACCATAATTGTTACAATTCCTGTTTTATGCTTCCAAGATTTTCCACTTAAGAAGTGGCACCAAAAGTTTTGTTTTCAGTACTATATCTCACTTACGAATGGTGGAATTGATTATAAAAAAAGCAAGTAAATATGAGCAAAAGTTTTCAAATGAGCCATTAAACATCACTCTAAAAAGTTCTGGTGGCCCATTAGTCCCAGATTTTCCATTTGAGACATGGCACCAAAAGTACGGTTTAAAGTGCTATTTGACACTTGCAGATGGTGGAATTTATAGGAAGAAGGTAGATATGAAAAGTATTTTTTATATGAGCTATCAAAAATCTATCCAAGATGTTCTGGTAACCCGCTAGCCCCAACCCTCGAGAAATGGCATAAAACGTGCCTTTTTCCGTGTCATATGGCACTTGCAGACGGCGGAATTTATATAAACCACGTACATGTGAGAAATAGCTTTTGAATGAGCGCTTAAGCATCTCTCTATGATGTTGTAGTAACCCACTAGGCCTAGAAAAATAGAAGAAGAAAAAACAGACCGTTTTAACATTTTTTAACTTTTAGTAGCTATGGGCTGTGGTTCCTTCTTTACTAGGTTGCAGCCAATGCTTCAACCACGACAAAGAGTTCATTGCAAATTCTCCCCAGAAATTAGTTAACATTGAAATCTGTGAAATCTAACAGAAGGTAGAATAAAAAAAAACTAGTAAATATAAGCAATAGCTTTAAATTGAGCCATTAAACATCTATCTAAGACGGTGTGGTGGCCTGCTATTGTTTCAGTAGCTTACTGATGAGAAGACGATTTATGAAACTTACTAAGGGCGCTGGAAGGGGGAGTATACAGGAGGGGTCCTTGCGAACCTCCAGTTAAGGGTTCTGGAACATAACTATTACAATAGTACCTGCTTTGTATTTCAGAGCTTTTCCCCTTAGGAAGTGGCACCCAAAGTGTTGTTTTCAGTGCTAATACGCACATAAGAATGGTAAAATTGATAAAAAAAAAAAAAACACCTATATATCAGCAATAGCTTTCAAATGAGCCATTGAACATCACTCTTATAAGTTCTGCTAGACCAATGGCCCCAGCTTTTCCACTTGAGACACGGCACAAAAAGTGCTGTTTTTAGTGCTATTTGGAACTTACTGATGGTATATGAAGGACGTAGATATGAGCAATATATTTTATGTGAGCGATAAATGATCTGTCTACGATGTTCTGGTAGCTTGCTAGTACCACCCCCTGAGAAATGGCATAAAAAATGTCATGCTAGTGTCATTTGGCACTTGCAGATGGCAGAATTTATAAAAAAAAAAAAACACGTAGATATGAGACATAGCTTTTGAATGAGATATTAAGCATCTATCTATGATGCTCTGGTAGCCCGCTAAGCCTGTTGAAAAAAAAAAGAAAAAAAGGGGGACAGATCATTGCTACCCATGCAAAAAAGTGATTTTCCTTGTTGTTCAAGGAGGGCGACTGTAATTCCTCTGCAATAGGTTTTGACAATGCTGATTCCAATGGTACACTTTTCATTTTGATCTGACGCCATTTTCGAGGGGTTTCAGGCTTTTTTCGAAATCAGCGTAAATTTCTTTTCGTGATAAACTTTTACGTTTAAGACGCAACAAAATAATAGTCACCATTCATATTTCTGTGTCAGATGGCAATTTTTTTTTCACTAGGCAGTTTTTTTCAAAACGCGATTTTTTAAACTTTTGGTCACTATGGGCTGTGGCTCGCTCTTTACTAGGTTGCAGCTACCACTGCAAACTTGATACAAATTCTAAAGCGAGTTTGTAGTCCTAATGCTAACAAAATTGCACTTCGAACTTGTCTACAAAATAATCATGAAATGTTCTTTTCAGATCCAAAACGACAGTCAATAATTGAACTCAGCTCATTGGGCAGAGGTGATGCAAAAAAAAAAAAAAAAAAAAAAAAAAAACAAAAAAAAAAAAAAAAAAAAAACAATCTAAAAATGCGTGACTTTTTAACTGTTAAAAGTGCCCTTAAATGGTTTACTTTTACCGTACCAAAATTCCTATATTGTTTTGTGTTTTCAGTAAAGCGCTAGTTTAAATATCACCAGTGGATTTATTTGCACTAGTTTTATTGAGATTTGCCAGATAGGCTGTGAACTAATAATTTTTGTTCGTTTTCAGTTTCAACTTCGCTCTTTACTTCCCTCGGAAAAACTTTGTTTTTTTAAGTTAATAGTAGAAAAGGCGACCATGTTTGGTCTTGATATTCTGATCAGCTAGGAGCCTAGGAATATGCCGGAAATGACTTTTAGGATCAAGTTGAAATATTCAGGGAGTTTTAGGGGTGGGTTTCTGTGGACATCAAATTCTGACATAGGGGAGGAGGAACAGGCAAATTGAAAGTCACCATGCACATTCAGGGAATAAAGTCAGTATAGTTGCAACATCTTTGGAAATATCTGAAATGGCGATTCAAATTAAATCCCACAGTTAAATAGCGGTAGAAATCAAAAGACACTAGTATTTTCCAGATTGTCAAAACGGTGTATCTACAATACCCCGGGAACAGCTTGGGCATCAAGTTGAAACTTTCATGGAGTGCTTAAATGAGAGAGGTAAGTGAACGATGAAGATGTTTTGGGAGAGGACATGGCTAAATCAAAAGACACTTTTTGCATCCAGGTTATCAAAATACTACATCTGCAACACCTCAGGAATAGCTCGGTGAATGGGGGTGAAGCTTTCAGGTCATTGATACAGCATATTCTGCAATATCATAATAACAACTTGAGGAATTAATTTAAGAATTCAAGATACTGTTGAATAAAGAAATGAGGAGGATGGGTAAGAAAATTCCAAATTCTGATTTTGGGAGAAGAGAAGGGGCTAAAAACTTTTTGACTCAGTCGCATCAAAACGTGCGCTTACGTCAAAGTCACAAATAAAGAGAACTGAGTAATGCCTCTGATACATATCTATGTTTTTCCCGAATTTTCATCCAAAAAGCGCTTAAAGAGTCTCAAATAAAGAGAACTGAGTACTGCCTCTGATATTTAATTAATTTTTTTTTACTCAATTTTCATCCAAAAAGTGCTTAAAGAGTTCACAAATGAAGAAAACTGAGTACTGCTTTATTTTTTTACTCAATTTTCATCCAAAAAGAGCTTAAAGAGTCACAAATAAAGAAAACTGAGTACTACCTCTGATACATATTTTTTTTACTCAATTTTCATCAAAAAAGAGCTCAAAGACTCACAAAGAAAGAGAGCTGAGTACTGACTCTGATGCATGTTTATTTTGTTTTACTCAATTTTCATCCAAAAAGAGCTTAAAGAGTCACAAATAAAGAGAACTGAGTACTACCTCTGATACATATTTTTTTTTTACTTTTCATCCATGCTTAATCTTTTGAATATTCTCCCAAGAAAATTCTTTCGAGTATATTCTCTAGAGACTGCTATTGAAGCAAAGTTTTAGTTCAAGAACAGTCTTCAACCTTGATTTTGAATGGAATGAAATTCGTGCGATTACTATGATTAATACAATTACAGAAAAAGTTCAATACATTTACGGTCGAAGAAATGTGCTTTCCCTCCCAACTTGCAATATTAATGTTTTTAATATTGCATAGGATTTGGACTCTGAGAAACTTAAAAATTGGCCAAACTAACAAATGATAAAATAATACCAATTTAAACGCAAAAATTTAATTGTCATAAGCAAGGGAATCACCCCTCCTCCCTACTCTAGCATTTGATGTTTAAATATTTTTAATATCGCTTAGGATTTAAGCTCAGGGAAGATTGTAATATTTGTCGATTAATCAGTAATAAAACTGTGTGAATTAAAACACGAACAGAAATTCAGAGCTGAGGTTTTTTTTTAGTATTTTGGGAACTGGTTGAGTTATAGATGAATGAATGAAGATGATGAATGGGTGTATTTAGAAATATACTCAAAAATTGTTTTTTAACTATTTAATTTTATCTCTAATTTCTTGATAGGGCTTAAAAGATTGGGGAATGCTATAGTTTATGGACTCTTCTTAACGAAACGCTAACGGGCTTATTTTTATTTTATTTTTAGTCCGAAGTTCCAGTCCGAAGTTGTGTTGGTCGAACTTTTATAAAAGTGTAACTTTTATAAAAACTGCAGTTAATCGAAAACTTTGCTCAAGATAAATCTTTTTTCATTCATTTAATATAAAATTCAGCATTCTAATTCTAAAGCAAAAAAATACGAGAAATCTTACTAAAATTACTAATAGTAACCAACAATAAAACTAAATTTAATGGAAACGAACATCGACTAATTTGAAAAAAACTTTTCGAAAAAAGAAGTTTTCAAAAGAAAACTAAAGTGTCAAGTTAAACTTTTAAACAAGTGGGAATAAATCCCTATTATAAATTAAACTTAAAACAAACAGATATTACTATCAATGAATAAATGAAACCCAAAGCGAGCCGAAATTAAAAGGAATAATCAAACAGTTCGTGGTAACGAACTGTAAGGAGTGACCCGGCTCAATGGTAACCGAAACTCTAAAAAACTGAATTTTGATACCAATAGATACATCAAAAGAATCATATTCTAATTGTGATTTCAAATATATAAGTTTCATCAAGTTTAATTTTACCCATCAAAAGTTACGCGCCTGAGAAAATTTGGCTGATTTTCGAAAAAGGGGGAAAGACCCCCTAAAAGCTATAGAACCTTAATGAAAATCACACCATCAGATTCACCGTATCAGAGAACCCTGCTGTAGAGGTTTCAAGCTCCTATCTACAAAAATGTGGAATTTTCCATTTTTTTCCAGAAGAAAGATCACGGGTGCGTGTTTATTTTATTTTTTTTTCTTTTCTTTTCCCCAGGGGTGATCGTATCGACCCAGTGGTCCTACAATATTGTGGGACGGCTCATTGGAACTGAAATTAAAAGTTCTAGTGCCCTTTTTAAGTGACAAAAAAAATGGAGGGCAACTAGGCCCCCTCCCACGCTCATTTTTTTCCCAAAGTCACCCGATCAAAATTTTGAGATACCCATTTTGTTCAGCATGGTCGAAAGTATGCTAATTATGTTTTTTAGGGTGACTTTATCCCTCAAAGCCCCCCGGGGGAGGGCTGAAAATTATGAACTTTACCCACTGTTAACATATAGTTTTGGTTATTGGGAAGTATACAGACGTTATCAGGGGGAATTTTTTCTGGTAGTGGGGGGGGGAGGGGGGGCGGGGGTTATAGGGGAGGATCTTTCCATGGAGGAAGTTTTAATGGGGGAAGGGACATTGCTATGAAGGGGGCGCTGGATTTCCCATCATTATTTAAAAAAAAATAATCAGAAATTAAATATAAAAAAACAAGTTTTTCAACTGAAAGTAAGGAACAACATCAAAACTTAAAACGAACAAAAAAATATTAGCTATATGATTGGGTTCACCTTCTAGTCAATGCCTTGCTCTTTAAGCCAAAGATTTTTTAGTACTTTCATAAGAGCTATTTGTTCTAATTAACGGCCTTTGTGATTAAGGGGTCATTTTTAAAGAATTGGAACGAAATTCGAACTTTAGCTTAAAGAGCAAGGTATTGACTAGGGGGCAAACCCCCTAATATACGTATTAAAAATATATGAATATAGAAGCTCGTTACGTAATTTAATTCGTAAGTTACGTATATTTATTACTAATAAAAACGTTCGTAAATAAAATTCAACAAGTTTCAAGAAAGCCATTTAACCAAATAAAAGTAAAATTAATATACAAATTCCGTTTTAATTATTCATGCACGGTGAGCCAAAATCAAAACCTGCATTAATTAAAAAACGTTCACAAATGAAATAAAAAAAACAAGTTTTTTTTAACTGAAAGTAAGGAGCGACGTTAAAACTTAAAACGAACAGAAATTATTCCGTGTATGAAAGGGGCTTTCCCCTCCTCAACGCCTCGCTCTTTACGCTAAAGTTTGACTTTCAAACAACTCAATTTTTTTCAAACAATAAAATTTAGTTTTAATTGCAAATTTTTTTAATTAACTTCAACAAAATTCACACCATCAGATTCAGCTTATCAACGAACATTATTAAAGAAGCTTCAAACTCCTATCTGCAAAAATGTGGACTTTTGCATTTTTAATTAACTTTAACGAAAATTACACCATCACATTCAGCTTATCAGAGAACCCTATTAAAGAAGTTTCACGCTCCTATCTGCAAAAAGGTGGAAATTTGCATTTTTTGCTCGAAGAAAGATCACGATGCGTGCCCTCCGGCAAATGGAGGGCAACTAGGCCCCCTCCCACGCTCATTTTTTTCTCAAAGTCACCCAATTAAAATTTTAAGATAGCCATTTTGCTCAGCATAGTCGAAAATCTAATAAATATGTCTTTTAGGATGACTTAATCCCCCCCAGTTCCCAGAGGAAGGGCTGCAAGATATGAACTTTGCCCATTGCTTACATATTATATTGGTTATTGGGAAGTATACAGACATTTTCAGGAAGGATTTTTTTCTGGTGGGGGGGGGCTGGAGGAGGGGTTAATCGGGAGAATCTTTCCATGTTTCTTTTGGGTAAGGGACATTTCTATGAAGGGGGCGCCGGATTTCCAAGCATTATTTAAAAAACGATCAGAAATTAAATTATAAAAAAACAAGTTGTTTCAACTGAAAGTAAGAATCAACATTAGAACTTGAAATGAATAGAAATTATAACGTGTGTGAGGGGTTTTCCCAAAAGTCAAAACCTCGCTCTTTACGCGATAGTTTTTTTTAGTGTTGTCAAAAGAGCTATCTATTCTAATTAAACTGCCGTTGTTATTCAGGGCTGGGTGAATTAATTTTTTTTTAACTTTTAACATAAAAAGCGTGGTATTCACTAAGGGGAGAACCCCCTCATATACGTAATCACATATACGTAAAAAAAAAACAAGCGATAAGGCTCAATAGTAATCGAAACTTTTAAAAACGGAATTTTGATGTCAATAAATGTATCAAAAGAATGGGCTTATAATGCTGATTTTAAATATATAAATTTTATTAAGTTTAGTATTACTCATCAAAGGCTACGAGCCTGAGAAAATTTACCTGATTTTTTAAAGAGGGAGGAAATATCCCTTACAAGTGAAAGAATTTTAATGAAAATCCCACCGTCTGATTCAGCGTATCAGAAAACCCTATTACATAGGTTTCAAGCTCATATCTGCGAAAATCTGCAACTATATCTGCAACGTATTTTTGCCAGAGGAAAAATATGCGAATATAGAAATTCGTTACGTAAGTTAATTTGTAAATTACGTTAGAACCAAATTTAGAGACAGCCATTTAGCTAAAGAAGAGTAAAAGTTGTATGCAAATTTTGTTTACATATTCAATGACGGTGAGCCAAAATAAAAGCTGTATTAACTAAAAAATGATCAGAAATGAAATAAAAAAATAAGTTTTTTGAACTGAAAGTAAGGAGCGACATTAAAACTTAAAACGAACAGAAATTATTCCGTATATGAAAGGGGCTGTCCCCTCCTCAACGCCTCGCTCTTTACGCTAGAGTTTTTCATTTTTTAAAAAAAAATAGAGTCGTGAGAAAGTCAAACTTTAGCGTAAAGAGCGAGGCATTGAGGAGGGAACAGCCCTTTCCATATACGGAATAATTTCTGTTCGTTTTAAGTTTTAATGTCGCTCCTTACTTTCAGTTTCAAAACTTGTTTTTTTTTTATTTAATTACATCAAACAGACTCAAACTTAATAGCATAGACTTAAACTTAAACTTAGACTTAAATATAGACATAGACTTAAACTTAAAATGAACTTAACTTACCTTAAACTTAAGACTATAGACTTACTTAAAACTTAAACTTTAAACTTAAATTTAAAGCTTAAAACTCAACACAGACTTAAAACGGACAGATATTACCACAAACAAGAATAGGTCTATCACCCCTAAACGTTCTTAGGGTCATGAAGTCATTTGTACTTCACTAAAAATGTGTATTTGTATTTTGAAAAACATGTTTTTTATTTGTCATTGATCAAAAAAAGTTTTTCTACAAAATAAGTGTTTCAAAAAAAAGTAAAGAACTCCATTAAACCAAAAATGAAAGAAACAAATTCAAATAGTCTACCAAGCATACAACTTTCACCAATCAGTATCAATACATAAATTAAACCCAAAATGAACAGAAATTAAAATAAGTCAAACTCAAAACGAGCAGAAATTAATCTGAGTAGGGTTCTAAACCCTATTCTTACTAAAAGCAGGAATATAATGTGTACTTTACTGAAAAAATTCAAATGAATTTACTGAAAAAAATGTGCATTGTCAGTTTAATATACATATGCTGATATTTATTCCTTAAGATCTTAATTAATTTTTAATTTTTTAAAGTTATAAGTGAAAACATATAAAATAATTTTTTTCAGTAAAATACAAATTATATTCTGGCTTTTAGAAAGCATAGGGTTTAGAGCACTACTCAGATTAATTTCTGCTCGTTTTGAGTTGACAATTACTTTCAACTATTAAAAAGGGCACTAGCCCTTTCAATTTTCAATAGAATGAGCCCTTTTTGAAGTTTTACGACAATGCTTTCTATTAAAAAAAACGTCATAGGTCCCCCGGGTATAACTTAAAACCCTTGCCCTGAGGGCTGTGGGGGGGGGGGGGTATCATGCTCAAAGACATAATTACCAGAACTTTTAACTACGTTGAAAAAAATGACTATCTCAAAATTTTGATTGTATGTGTTTCGGAAAATGGTGGGCGTGAGATGGGGGTTAGTTGCCCTCCAATTACTTTCGACTATTAAAAAGGCCACTAGCCACTTTAATTTCAATGGAATGGGCACTTTTTGAAGTTTCTACGACAACACTTTCTATAAAAACCTTATATGCCCCCAGGACATAACTTACAACCCTTGAGGTCTGTGGGGGGGGGTTCATCCTTAAAGACCTAATTTCCAAAACTTTCAACTACATTGAACAAAATGGCTATCTAAAAATTTTGATTGTATGTGTTTGGGGAAAAGGTGGCCGTGAGAGGGGGTTAGGTGTCCTCCAATCCCTTTCGACTATTAAAAAGGGCACTAGCCATTTCAATTTCCAATCGAATGAGCCCCTTTTGAAGTTTCTACGATAACACTTTCTATGAAAACCTTATATGCCCCCAGGGCATAATTTATAACCCTTACTCTGAGGGCTGTTGGAGGTTGTCATCGTCAAATAGGCTACCTAATTTTCAAAACTTTCAACTACGTTGACAATTTTGATTGGATGTGTTTGGGAAAAAGGTGGGCATGAGAGGGGTGTTAGCTGCCCTCCAATTAGTTTTGACTGTTAAAAAGGGCACTAGCCCTTTGAATTTCCAATCCAATGAGCCTTTTTTGAAGTTTCTACGACAACGCTTTCTATAAGAATCTTATATGCCCCCAGGGGATAACTTAAAACCCTTACCCTGAGTGCTGTGGGGGAGTGTCCTCCTCAAAAACATAATTTCTATCTGAAAATCAACTACCCTGAACAAAATGGCTATCTCATAATTTTGATTGGATGTGTTTGGGGAAATGGTGGGCGTGAACGGGGTGTTAGTTGCCTTCCAATCAGTTTCAAATATTAAAAAGGGCCCTAGCCATTCCAATTTCCAATCGAACGAGCCCTTTTCGAAGTTTCCACGACAAAGCCTTCGATACGAAGTGCCCTGGTCTAAAAAAAAAACAATAAACAAAAAAAAACATTTTATTATTAAACAGCAGTATGTGTTGTTTGTTGTTTTATGTGTTGTTTTATTTTATTAAAAAACAATGTTTTGAACAATGTGTTTTTTTAAACATCCAAAAAACTTCACCATCAAAATCAAGATACGAGAAAATTACTAATGGAAGTAGAGTGATTGTTGAGAATGTTATGATATGTATTCCTGCAAATTTTTATTTTCCAAACATATTATTATTAAAAAGGAAATGTTTCAAATATGTTGTGTTTTCAGTAAAGCGCAAATGATGCTACAACCCTTTGAAAGTTTAAAGAACGTGAGCCACATTTCTTTTATGATAATTTCTGTTTGTTTAAGTTTGACTTGATTATTTATTTTAATTTCTATTCGTTGTGATTTCTGATGTGATTATTTCCTTTAATTTTAGGTCGTTTTTTATTTCAATTGTTCATTGATATTAATTTTTTTTTCTTTCAAATTTTATTTATTAAAAACAAATATTTTATTTATTAAAGGACTTTGTTTCTACTCATTTTAGGTTTTAAGTACATCTATTTATTTTTCTTTCGAAACTTGGTTTTTTGGAAAGGTAAAAAGTTTACAGCAAGAAAAAAAAAACATGATATTGAACAAGTGTTTAAGTACCATTACAGACAACATAGAGATTGAAAGCATCCCCCTTTTCCGTTTAGAAGACCAAATTAGGTTATATAGAGTACAGGTGGCCGGCGTTTACCCCCCGGCGATTAACCCCCCCCCAGAAAATACCCCCCCCTGAAAAATACCCCCCAGAAAATACCCCCCTCATCAAATACCCCGTGGAAAACACCCCCCCCCCCCCGCGGAAAATACCCCCTCGGTATATACCCCCCCCGGAAAATACCCCCCCCCCCCCCCCGTGGAAAATAAGGCTTTCTAAATTTGAGAATTTTATTTGAGTTTTATTTTTTTTTATTTCCGTAAGGGGAAGGAATTTTGGTACTTGTGCATTATGCGCCACTCACTCATGTTTACGTTTACGCTGTGCAAAACTCAAGAACGTTTTCTTCGTTAGTATCTTTCATCTTAGTATGAGACTAGACAAAGACAAGTGACAGAATAGATGGGAAATATATAATTTTGGCTATATATTTGTACATAAGGGGGAGGGTGGTGGTGGTATAGTATTTGGACAGTTTGAAGTCATAAAACAATTCCTTCTAGGTATGGCCACTAAAACATTACAGAAGAATAGCGAGATATCTGGAAATCAAAAAAAAAAAAAAAAAAAAAAAAAAAAAATCCCAGTATAAAGTATATATATTGTTTAATTTAAGTGTTTTTTCCAAGTGTTAAGTTTTTTTTTCCAATGACCGATTTTCCAAGAATTAAGAACTATTATTAAGTTAATGTAGTGTTTCATTTAAGTGTTTTATGATGATCGCTGATCAAAGTTTATGTTATTTGTGCCTTTCATTTATGTTATTTTACTATGTTCATGGCCGTATATTTGGCTTTAAAATACACTCCTCTATCTATTTATCTAATTAAATAAAAAAAAACAAGTTTTTTTTTAACAGAAAGTAAGGAGCAACATTAAAACTTAAAGCGAACAGAAATTATTTCTACTTTCTACTACTTTCAGTGTAGTTGAAAGTTCTGGAAATTAGGTCTTTGAGGATGACAACCCCCCAACCCTCAGGGCAAGGGTTTTAAGTTATGCCCTGGGGGATGTAAGGTTTTTATTGAAAGCATTGCCGTAGAAACTTCAAAAGGGTTCATTCGATTGGAAATTGAAGGGGCTTGTGCCTTTTTTAATATTTGAAAGTGATTGGAGAGC
Source organism: Artemia sp. Qi Xiang Cuo (assembly GCF_049724085.1). NCBI lineage: Eukaryota > Metazoa > Arthropoda > Branchiopoda > Anostraca > Artemiidae > Artemia > Artemia sp. Qi Xiang Cuo. The sequence goes on from NC_142803.1 coordinate 11,957,210, forward strand.
AACTAACGCCCCTCTCACGCCCACCATTTCCCCAAACACATTCAATCGAAATTTTGAGATAGCCATTTTGTTTAACGTAGTTGAAAGTTCTAGAAATTTGGTCTTTGAGGATGACAACCCCTCACAGCCCTCGGGGCAAGGGTTGCAATTTATGCCCTCGGGGCATATAAGGCGTTTATAGAAAGCGTTGTCGTAGAAACTCAAAAAGAGATCATTCGATTTGAAATTGAAAGGACTAGTGCCCTTTTTAATAGTGGAATGTGATTGGAAGGCTTGACATTTTAATAGTAAAGAGCGATGTGGGTACAATGTATTATTATTTTTTTTCTTTTTTTAGTTTAGACCAGGGCACTTCGTATCGAAGGAGTTGTCTTAGGAACTTCGAAAAGGGCTCATTCGATTGAAAATAGAAAGGGCTAATGCCCTTTTTTAATAGTCGAAAGTGATAAGAGGGCAACTAGTCCCTCTCCCACGTCCACCCTCCCATTTGCCCATTATGTTTAAAAACTAAATGTTGCCATAAGATTAAATCAAAATGCACTGTGTTAATGATAATTCCCAATAAGGCATCTCAGCAGTATCCTAAGAACGATCGAGGGTATTATGTTCAAACTTTCTGGGCTACTCCTGCTCTTAAAATTTAACCAAATCAAAATATCGTAAGTGTATCCAAGCTATCAAAGAAAGTAAACAATTTTTTTTCACAAATGGTATCAAGTTTTCTAGTTCAGGTCAACTAGAGGAGGTGTGAAACTAAATTAAACACTACTATTTGTGCCCAGTTTTTTAAAAGGGTGTAACCTGTTAAAAATTGCCGAAAATTT
>NC_142803.1:12508129-12563275 GCF_049724085.1 Artemia sp. Qi Xiang Cuo
TAAGAAAACATTAGCAGCCTTGGAAGATTAGGCTGTGTTATTAAATTTCAATATATACCTAGTCACCTGGGTAGAGAAGGAAATGAAAAAGCAGACAATATAGCAAAGCAAGGAGCAAAAAACCAAATGGAACCAGTGAAACCTCTAACTATAAGGGAAATAACTAGATTGTGACTGAAAACACTACCCAAATTAAAGCCATCAAATCTATCCCCCTTTCCAACCAGGATGCAATCAGTCTGGTTTCATCGCCTGAGTACAAATACAGCTAACTTCAGCCACCATTCTTTCTCATATTATTTGAAAAAAACTATGTTTTCTAAAGAGTTAAAGAGGCTGAGTCACAAGTTCGAACCTTAAAACGTACAGGGATTAGAAGGTACAGTTGGGGGGCGGCCGCCCCCCCAATCCCCCCCTTTCGCAGCCATTAAATAAAAAAAAAATTTAACCTGAAAGTAAGGAGCGACATTAAAACTTAAAACGAACAGAAATTATTCCGTATATGAAAGGGGCTGTGCCCTCCTCAACGCCTCGCTCTTTACGCTAAAGTTTTTATTGTTTAAAAAAAAGAGTTGTGAGAAAGTCAAACTTTAGCGGAAAGAGCGAGGCGTTGGGTGTGGGGGTTGGTGGCTCTTAATTCACTTTGACTCTTAAAAAGGCGCTATAACTTCCTTTTTAAAATAAAATAAGATCAATCTGACTTTTAAATGACCACCCATTTCATTAAAACCTTATATACCCAAAGGACATAACTGAAAGCTCTGATCCAGGGTTCTGTGGAAATGTGTCAACCCTGAACAAAATGGACATTGCACAATTTCAATCAGATGTGTTTGGTGGAGATAGTTGGGGGGACTAGTTGGCCTCCATAACTTTTGTCTCTTAAAATGGAACTAGAACTACTAATTTCAACCAAATGAACTGCCTCTAAAGTTTGTAAAACCATCCCTTCATAAGAACCTTAAATGCCCAGGGGCATAACTTGTAACTATTGCCCCTAGGCTCTGGTGGTTTGTATCAACCCCAAAAGCTTTGTTATATGATTGTTGGACTATTTTTAATAAAAGGACAGTCAAAATTTTTATTGGATGCATCTTTGGAAAACATGACATGTGTGAATAGAAGAGGGAGGGGGGTTGCTGTGTTCTGATCACTTTGACCCTATAAAATGGCATTAGAACTTCTGATTACCAATCCTTTTAAATAATTGTTGAAAACGCTGTGGCAAAAATACAAAACTACAGAAACAATGAACAGCCAAGATAAATGCCATCTATAAAAAAAACATTCAGTAAAAATTTGAGAACTAGTGTTGGCGATATTTCGATTTTTCGATATATCGATATTTTCACTTTCGATATTTGATAATCGATATCGATATTTCGGAACCGTTTTTGGCTCCGATACACTCTTGTTTTTGCCAAAGTTAAATAATGAAAATCGTAGTTAAAGAGTATTTTGCATTATTTTTTTATATAAACTTCGAATGATACACCATTGAACAATGAAAAAACCAACTTCGATTATATGAAAGAATATCACGAAAACCCAGACATGAAACTACTTGGGCTCAAGAAAAAAACGCGGCTATATGTGGCTATTCAAAAACAGCAACATGTCAATGTTTTTCCCAGAGAGTCGGTTTCGCCGCTCGGTGATCAACTGACCGGCCTTGGAAAAAACTCTCTCAAAAGAGACACTGGTGGCGGACACAGACATAAATTTCATGGCAACCTCGTACATATATTTCTGAGAGCCCATGTTGCGAGAATTCCACCACTTGAGTGAATCCGTTTTTCTTGGAACTAAAAAGTCCCTGTTAAAAAGTTGCAGAGCCATGATAGACTCGGCTGCTGTCCAACCACGTCCAGAGTTGACTACCAGAACTTCGTCATGTGAGCCCCACAAACTGTCATGAGCCTGTCGATGCTGTCTCGCGGGGTTTGTGACGGTACTTGTACCTGCTGCTACGGATTCAGCAGACAACAAGGCCAAATCCATCTCTCTTGCTATTTTGCCCTCAACCGAGACAAGATCGTCAGGGGAAATATACATTTTCTTGAAACGCGGATCAAGGTATGTGGCAATCGTCACGGGTGTGACCTGACGAGGCTTATAAACCTAGCTTGCATTTTCTCCATCAAAGCCTTGTGGAGGTCCTCGGCGACATTTGAAAATCCACCACAATCTACTTGAACAAGGTGGCGTCTCAAAATCTTGGATAAAGGCAGGACTTTTGAGATGGAGGGATAGCTTTCAGAAGAGAGCTCGATTGTGACCTCGTCAAAAGGTGTAAATACCGTGATCACGTTTGAAATAACATCCCACTCACTTTCAGTGAGTAGGAGATCTACTTTACCGAGAAGCACAAGCAAACTTGGTACCGACTCTTTCAAATCTTGTAGACCAGGCAACACAGTGAGAAGTGAATTCCGTCTAGTGGTCACATCAGGTATCAGTTTTTTGATACAAACATTATCAATAGAGATCTGGACCTGGCGCAACTTTTCGGCAGCTACAACACTACGTCTGAAAAAGCTGACTATGTTCCCAGCTTTTTGGACAAGAGGTGACAAGTCAGCAGTATCATCAATAGCACCCCTCACAATCAAATTCACAGTAAATGCGAAGCACGAAACATGTCTCCAGCCTTTACCTACAACAGATGCAGCATCCTTTACAGCCCGTACCACATTTGCTCCATTATCGGTAACTACAGCTACAACCTTTTCCTTAATCCCCCACTCAGTGGTAATTTTCAGAAGATGAGCTGTGATAGGATCAGCAGTATGCCTTTCTTCAATTTTCGCAGTAGTAAGCACGTTGCTGCAGAGGCAGCCATTCTCATTAATGTAATGTACAGTGACAGCCATGAAACCCTCAGTTACCTGGAAGGTCCATATATCTGGGGTGAGGGAAATCTGTCCTACTGTTTTTTAGCGCCTCCTGCAGCTTCAATTTTTCTACAAAATAGATTTAAGGGAGATGATCTCTTGTCAATTTAGCTCAGGATGGCAAAGTATAATTGGCGTCAAGACTGTGTCCCAGATCATTACACCCAGGATTTGAAACAACAGAGAGGGGTTGCATATCTTTTGCAATGAATTTCACAACCAGTTTGTTCATTTATACAGTTTTAGGGTGCTTTGCACTGTACTTGGTCTGTAGCAACGAGTCAATTCTCGGCTGCTTTGCACTTGGTGTTCCTGAGTCAGTCTGGTCACTTCTATCACGGGTAACTTGGGTAGGGTCACTAGCTTGACTCAAAGGTCTGGTTGAGTTTTGGCTATGTGATGGGACAATTTGACTTGAATCATGTTCATCATCAGATGAACACGAATCAGAATCAGGGTTAACACTGGCACCCCCGGCCGATGTACTTCCTTTTATGCTTTGGTATTGTTTTTTGTGGTTTGTCTTGAGATGAGCATTAAGGTTGGTGGTATTTCCAGAGGTAGCAACACGTTTTTTGCATATTTTGCATAGTGCAGACTTAGCCGATACTTTTGTAAAATATTCCCACAAAGGACTTGGCATTTTTCAAAAACTGGTAGAGACCTGAACCTGCAATATATTAAACATTCAGAGGCAAATAGAATCCAATGGAACTGATTTTGTTAAATAAAGTGGTAGTACCAACCAGCAAATACTGGACCAACTGTGGGGATTCGATTTGGCATATAGGGTTTGATTTTGCTATGTACGCTAGATCAATAAGCAAAAGAAAATTATGAAAAATTACAGTAAATTATCAGCTAAATTTCTAAATATCAATTATTTGGCAAAATATCATATTTTGCCAATCTGTTTTACAGAAATGTTATCTACTAGTCCAATAGCCATGTAGCAAGACAAAACTCTGACATTAATGAGATTTCAAAGTCAAGACAGTGTTACCGCCTAGCGTCTAGGCGGTAGAGTCTAGGCTAGACGAGTTGTCGAAAACGCATCTGCCTAAAGAATAATCAAATCAACCGATCACAACCTGGAGAGGCTGTGACACTATTTAATTACCAAAGGAAAAAATCATCAGACTCATTCTTCCTGACTGAGCATAGAAGCAGCATAAAAACAGGACACACAAACAGGCAACATTACAGAACCCTTTAGTGCACTTCTACATTTTTGAAAGACGCCCTCTGACTTACCCATTACATACTTCATACCAGCTTCATCACAGGGACCTATGCAACCTCGGACTGTTCGGAGAAGAAACTAGTGTCGTGGTAATAGAAGTATGAATCTAACCTTCAAAGTGTAATTTAAGCCTCCTGACACTGTGTGGCAAAGGGAGGTTGTTAATTTCCGTTGAAGACCTAAAATCAAGGTCTAAAATCTTGATTGATACTTTTTATCACCAACGTACTAAGCTATACTAGTCTGAGGTTGCATATTTACCTAGCATAGGTTCCCTGTACCTGACTTAAACCCTGATTTTTATGAGGTGGGCTGAGAAATTCTACTTCTACACTTACCCAGCTGGGAATCAATAAAAGTATTTTGGGTTATGGGGCTATAAGCCCCATAACCATCATTGTCACATCATTGTCACAATGATGATTTTATTAATAAACAGGCCTTAAGGGTGAGTATACAGGGTTGCGAACTTTTTGGTCAATGAATATGTCCCTTGAGCATCCAAAAATGTTTCCTTTTCAGCCAAATTATGTCCTTATTTTGTCTGTAATATGTCCATAATATATCCATCTTGAAATCTCAAAAACTAGTTTTCTTACGACTTGTATACCTCTTTCAAAGTGGTCAGTTAACATCGAATATAATGAAAACGAATAAGATTCATTTAATCATCCATAAAAAATGAACAAGTGTGAAAGCACAAAAGTCATAAAAACATATAAACAGTAAAAAAATAATTTTCGGAGCTTGAGGCTCATCTTCGTACGAGAGTTCCGCTTGACAGGTATGGTTGGCATGAGGGTCAGCATTTTCACTTCTTTTGGTAGCTTTTTGTAAATCAGAGTATTTCTTGCGCATGTCATAAGGTACAATCCAGGAGTCAAGCGACGTTGCAGAGCGCTAGGTAAGCTGGGTTGCCCTTCAATCAGGAGGGTGACATCCCTCATAATTCAGTAATTGCTTATGTTGCAAGTTGCATCTTGAGCCCTTAAAGGGGCCCCAAAGGAATTTAATTTTTTTAACCACACAAAGAAGTTATCAACAGTAATTAAGTTACTGAAAAGTTGTTAAAAACATATCACTAATTTATAAATAAGTTATTCAAGAGTAATATATTCCAAAAAATAACAATCAAACCTCATTTATTGGGCAACACAAATATAAACTGTTTTCTTATTGTTTAAAGTTTTAAAATGCCTTAAACAAATGTAGAACTGTTTTTTGCATTTTGGAAATTTGCTTACAACAATTCTGGGATTATATTTGCACTTTAGGCTGGGGGGGTTGGGTAAATTTCATGGTAACTTTGCAGTGGACCTTATAATCTACTAGAATGAAAGTGAAAACATCATTTGATACTTCTTATGCTCTTTAATAATTCATATAAAATACCTTCAGGGCCCCTTTAAGGGCTAAAGATGCAATTTGCAACAGAAGCAATTATTGGATTATGAAAGAGCATAAAAAAGGCATCAAATGATGTATTTGCTTTCATCTTAGCTAAATTATTGTGCCACCTGCAAATTTACCACCAATACCAACAGCCTAAACTTATACATTGTGCCCAAGATTGGGAGCCTGTTTTAAATGTTTAAGAGAAGTGTATTTTGATCAAGATAGCCTACTTGTCAAAGATTATGCATTAGCCAAGCACTGGGAGGTTTTACCCAATATAACCCCTCCACTATAGCCTAGTCTAGGTTAAGTTTGTATTAGTTTTATAAAAGTTTTCCAGAATCGTACTGGGAATTTCACATAAACGTAAGGGTGACTCATTCAAACAGGGTGCGTGACAGCCTTTGTTCGAGCAACACTTTACTAGGCTATAACTCCACACAAAGTTTTCATATAGCCTAATTTGTTATCAACCAGGTAGAATCACGACCCTTCTAGGAGACCCTTAATGAAATTATTTGAAAAAAACTACGTTTTCTAAAGAATTAAAGAGGCTGAGTCACAAGTTCGAACCTTAAAACGTACAGGGATTAGAAGGTACAGTTGGGGGGCTGCCGCACCCCAAACCCCCCACTTTCGCAACCTTTAAATAAAAAAAAAGTTTTCAAACTGAAAGTAAGGAGCGACATTAAAACTTAAAACGAACAGAAATTATTCCGTATATGAAAGGGGCTGTGCCCTCCTCAACGCCTCGCTCTTTACGCTAAAGTTTGACTTTCTCACAACTCTTTTTTTTAACAATAAAAACTTTAGCGTAAAGAGCGAGGCGTTGAGGAGGGCACAGCCCCTTTCATATTCGGAATAATTTCTATTCGTTTAAGTTTTAATGTCGCTCCTTACTTTCAGTTTAAAAAACTTTTTTTTTTTTTTAAAGGTTGCCAAAGTGGGGGGTTTGGGGGGCGGCAGCCTCCCAACTGTATAGCCTCCCAACAGGCCCTTTTGATATTTTCAGACTCAAAAAAATTATCCCCCGAATTTACATTTACGAAAAACCTCGTTTTCCTATAAGAGCCCACATGTTAAATTTTCCCACCACAGCCCCCCTTTAACGTTGTCCGATCGGGCTGAAATTTAGAATATAAGCTTTCCTAGGGCTTGGGAGCTTATCCTCGAAATTTTAGCTCAATCCGATCACTCCGTTCACTTGTTTTCCAAAAACCAAATATCAAGTTTTGTGGGGATTTGCTTGCCTCAAAAATAGATAGCAAAGAATAAAAATAATATAGCAATTGTCTCTGTGGTACAGTGGTCACTACTACTGACTGTCAGGCGGAAGACCCGGGTTTGATTCCCAGTTAGAGTAATTTTTCTTTATATTGAATTTAAAGTTTAAAAAAGAAACTCAGTTTCTTTTTTAAATCCAATCTATTAAATCCTTCGGCTCAACAGGCGTCTCCAGAAGAATATCACAGTCGGCCTTCAGGTTACAGGTAAGTCTCCACTGCTTTGATAACATGCCGTATACCCGCATGCTCGAAGACAAGTTGAAAAAAGAAAATCTTACTGCGCATTTGATTTGAGTATTCAGGAATTAAAAGCCTTAACACAAGAATCTTCAAGAGCGGGGGGTTTGGGGTACGGCAGCCCCCCAACTTTAACTCTTGACACGATCAGCTAACAGTTAGTCAAGCAATAATAAGTGATAAACTGTACAAAAATGTGCAGAAATTATTTGAAAAAAACTACGTTTTCTAAAGAGTTAAAGAGGCTGAGTCACAAGTTCGAACCTTAAAACGTTCAGGGATTAGGAGGTACAGTTGGGAGGCTGCCGCCCCCCAAACCCCCCACTTTGGCAACCTTTAAAAAAAAAAGTTTTTTAAACTGAAAGTAAGGAGCGACATTAAAACTTTAAACGAACAGAAATTATTCCGTATATGAAAGGGGCTGTGCCCTCCTCAACGCCGCGCTCTTTACGCTAAAGTTTTTATTGGTTAAAAAAAAGAGTTGTGAGAAAGTCAAACTTTAGCGTAAAGAGCGAGGCGTTGAGGAGGGCACAGCCCCTTTCGTATATGGAATAATTTCTGTTCGTTTTAAGTTTTAATGTCGCTCCTTACTTTCAGTTTAAAAAACTTTTTTTTTTATTTAAAGGCTGCGAAAGTGGGGGGTTTGGGATGCGGCAGCCCCCCAACTGTACCTTCTAATCCCTGTACGTTTTAAGGTTCGAACTTGTGACTCAGCCTCTTTAACTCTTTAGAAAACGTAGTTTTTTTTAAATAATTTCATTAAGGGTCTCATAGAAGGGTCGTGATTCTACCTGGTTGATAACAAATTAGGCTATATGAAAACTTTGTGTGGAGTTATAGCCTAGTAAAGTGTTGCTGGAACAAAGGCAGTCACGCACCCTGTTTGAATGAGTCACCCTTAGGTTTATGTGAAATTCCCAGTACGATTCTGGAAAACTTTTATAAGACTAATACAAACTTAACCTAGACTAGGCTATAGTGGAGGGCTTTTATTGGGTAAAACCTCCCAGTGCTTGGCTAATGCGTAATCTTTTACAAGTAGGCTATCCTAATCAAAATACACTTCTTTTAAATATTTAAAACAGGCCCCCAATCTTGGGGACAATGTATAAGTTTAGGCTGTTGGTATTGGTGGTAAATTTGCAGGTAGCACTATAATTTAGCTAAGAAGAAAGCAAATACATCATTTGATGCCTTTTTTATGCTATTTCCTAATTCAATAATTGCTTCTGTTGCAAATTGCATCTTTAGCCCTTATAGGGGCCCTGAAGGTATTTTATATGAATTATGAAAGAGCATAAGAAGTATCAAATGATGTTTTCACTTTCATTCTAGTAGATTATAAGGTCCACTGCAAAGTTACCATGAAATTTACCCACCCCCACCCCCCAAATGTGCAAAAATAATACCAGAAATTTTTACACCCAAGTTACAAAATTCAAAAATAACTGCTAATTTTGTTTACGGCATTTTAAAAATTGAAACATTAGGAAAACAGTTTATATTTGTGTTGCCCAATAAATGGGGTTTGATTGTTATTTTTTGGAATATATTACTCTTGAATAACTTATTTATAAATTAGTGATATGTTTTTAACAACTTTTCAGTAACTTAACTACTGTTGATAACTTCTTTGTGTGGTTAAAAAAATTAAATACCTTTGGGGCCCCTTGAAGGGCTCAAAATATAATTTGCAACAGAAGCAATTACTGAATTATGAGGTATGTCACCCTCCGGATGGAAGGGCAACCCTAATTACCAAGCAGTCTGCAACGTCACTTGACTCCTGGATTGTACCTTATGACATGCGCATGAAATACTCTGATTGACAAAAAGCTACCAAAAGAAGTGAAAATGCTGACCCTCATGCCGACCATACCTGTCAAGCAGAACTCTTGTACGAAGATGAGCCTTAAGCTCCGACAATTAATTTTTTACTGTTTATATGTTTTTATGACTTTTGTGCTTTCACACTAGTTCATTTTTTATGGATGATTAAATGAATCTTATTCGTTTTCATTATATTCGATGTTAACTGACCACTTTGAAAGAGGTATACAAGTCGTAAGAAAACTAGTTTTTGAGATTTCAAGATGGATATATTATGGACATATTACAGACAAAATAAGGACATAATTTGGCTGAAAAGGAAACATTTTTGGATGCTCAAGGGACATATTCATTGACAAAAAAATTCGCAACCCTGTATACTCACCCTTAAGGCCTGTTTATTAATAAAATTATCATTTTGAAAATGATGATGTGACAATGATGGTTATGGGGCTTATAGCCCCATAACCCCAAATACTTTTATTGATTCCCAGCTGGGTAAGTGTAGAAGTAGAATTTCTCAGCCCACCTCGTAAAAATCAGGGTTTAAGTCAGGTACAGGGAACCTATGCTAGGTAAATATGCAACCTCAGACTAGTATAGCTTCGTACGTTGGTGATAAAAAGTATTAATCAAGATTTTAGACCTTGATTTTAGCTCTTCAACGGAAATTAACAACCTCCCTTTGCCACACAGGGTTAGGAGGCTTAAATTATACTTTGAAGGTTAGATTGACACTTCTATTACCACGACACTAGTTTCTTCTTCAAACAGTCCGAGGTTGCATAGGTCCCTGTGATGAAGCTGGTATGAAGTATGTAATGGGTAAGTCAGAGGGCGTCTTTCAAAAATGTAGAAGTGCCCTAAAGGGTTCTGTAATGTTGCTTGTTTGTGTGTCCTGTTTTTATGCTGCTTCTATGCTCAGTCAGGAAGAATGAGTCTGATGATTTTTTCCTTTGGTAATTAAATAGTGTCACAGCCTCTCCAGGTTGTGATCGGTTGATTTGATTATTCTTTAGGCAGATGCGTTTTCGACAACTCGTCTAGCCTAGACTCTACCGCCTAGACGCTAGGCGGTAACACTGTCTTGACTTTGAAATCTCATTAATGTCAGAGTATTGTCTTGCTACATGGCTATTGGACTAGTAGATAACATTTCCGTAAAACAGATTAGCAAAATATGATATTTTGCCAAATAATTGATATTTAGAAATTTAGCTGATAATTTACTGTAATTTTTCATCATTTTCTTTTGCTTATTGATCTAGAGTACACAGCAAAATCCAACCGTATATGCCAAATCGAATCCCCACATTTGGTCCATTATTTGCTGGTTGGTACTACCACTTTATTTAACAAAATCAGTTCTATTGGATTCTATTTGCCTCTGAATGTTTAATATATTGCAGGTCCAGGTCTCTACCCGTTTTTGAAAAATGCCAAGTCCTTTGTGGGAATATTTTACAAAAGTATCGGCTAAGTCTGCACTATGCAAAATATGCAAAAAACGTGTTGCTACCTCTGGAAATACCACCAACCTTAATGCTCATCTCAAGACAAACCACAAAAAACAATACCAAAGCATAAAAGGAAGTACATTGGCCAGGGGTGCCAGTGTTAACCCTGACTCTGATTCGTGTCCATCTGATGATGAACATGATTCAATTCAAATTGTCCCATCACATAGCCAAAACTCAACCAGACTTTTGAGTCAAGCTAGTAACCCTACCCAAGTTACCCGTGATAGAAGTGACCAGACTGACTCAGGAGCACCAAGTGCAAAGCAGCCGAGAATTGACTCGTTGTTACAGACCAAGTACAGTGCAAAGCACCCTAAAACTGTAAAAATGAACAAACTGGTTGTGAAATTCATTGCAAAAGATATGCAGCCCCTCTCTGTCGTGTCCAATCCTGGGTTTATTGATCTGATGCAGGGTCTTTACCCCAAATATACTCTGTCATCCCAAGCCAAGGTGACAAGAGATCTTCTACCTGAAATGTATACTGTGGAGGAATTGAAACTGCAGGAGGTGCTAAAAAAAGTAGGACATGTTTCCCTTACCACAGATATATGGACCTCCCGGGTGACTGAGGGTTTCATGGCTGTCACTGTACATTACATTAATGAGAATGGCTGCCTCTGCAGCAACGTGCTTACTACTGTGAAAATTGAAGAAAGGCATAGTGCTTATGCTATCACAGCTCATCTTCTAAAAATTGCCACTGAGTGGGGGGTTAAGGAAAAGGTTGTAGCTGTAGTTACCGATAATGGAGCAAATGTGGTACGGGCTGCAAAAGATGCTGCATCTGCTGTAGGTAAAGGCTGGAGACATGTTTCGTGCTTCGCATTTACTGTGAATTTGATTGTGAGGGGTGCTATTGATGATACTGCTGACTTGTCACCTCTTGTCCAAAAAGCTAGGAACATAGTCAGCTTTTTCAGACGTAGTGTTGTAGCTGCCGACAAGTTGCGCCAGGTTCAGATCTCTATTGATAATGTTTGCACCAAAAAACTGATACCTGATGTGACCACTAGACGGAATTCGCTTCTCACTGTGTTGCCTGGTCTACAAGATTTGAAAGAGTCGGTACCAAGTTTGCTTGTGCTTCTCGGTAAAGTAGATCTCCTACTCACTGAAAGTGAGTGGGATGTTATTTCAAACGTGATCGCGGTACTTACACCTTTTGACGAGGTCACAATCGAGCTCTCTTCTGAAAGCTATCCCTCCATCTCAAAAGTCCTGCCTTTATCCAAGATTTTGAGACGCCACCTTGTTCAAGTAGATTGTGGTGGATTTTAAAATGTCGCCGAGGACCTCTACAAGGCTTTGATGGAGAAAATGCAAGCTAGGCTTATAAGCCTCGTCAGGTCACACCCGTGACGATTGCCACATACCTTGATCCGCGTTTCAAGAAAATGTATATTTCCCCTGACGATCTTGTCTCGGTTTAGGGCAAAATAGCAAGAGAGATGGATTTGGCCTTGCTGTCTGCTGAATCCGTAGCAGCAGGTACAAGTACCGTCACAAACCCCGCGAGACAGCATCGACAGGCTCATGACAGTTTGTGGGGCTCACATGACGAAGTTCTGGTAGTCAACTCAGGACGTGGTTCGACAGCAGCCGAGTCTATCATGGCTCTGCAGCTTTTTAACAGGGAATCTGTAGTTCCAAGAAAAACGGATCCACTCAAGTGGTGGAATTCTCGCAACATGGGCTCTCAGAAATATCTGTACGAGGTTGCCATGAAATTTATGTCTGTGTCCGCCACCAGTGTCCCTTCTGAGAGAGTTTTTTCCAAGGCCGGTCAGTTGATCACAGAGCGGCGAAACCGACTCTCTGGGAAAAACATTGACATGTTGCTGTTTTTGAATAGCCAAATATAGCCACGTTTTTTTCTTGAACCCAAGTAGTTTCACGTCTGGGTTTTCGTGATATTCTTTCATATAATTGAAGTCGGTTTTTTCATTGTTCAATTGTGTATCATTAGAAGTTTTTATAAAAAATAATGCAAAATACTCTTTAACTACGATTTTCATTATTTAACTTTGGCAAAAACAAGAGTGTATCGGAGCCAAAAACGGTTCCGAAATATCGATATCGATTATCGATTATCGAATATCGAAAGTGAAAATATCGATATAGCGATATATCGAAAAATCGAAATATCGCCCAACACTAAAAATTATGTCCCAGGAAATATTTTGAAGTACCTACTTCTGCTCCTTCTCACTCTAGTGGGCAGTGACTTTTGATGCTCCTTCTCACTCAAGAGGGCAATGACTTTTGATGACCTTTAATAATCTTTGTGTTATAGAATTGAAACTTTTGATTTTAACCTAAATGCTATAAAACTATAGGCTACTTGGCTATTTCCTTATTTGAATTTTATTTATATTAAATCTTTACTTGTAAATCCATGGACAAAATTCTCTTCCAGTAAACTCTTCTTGATAGCTTTACCTATTTTATGACTTCCATGGCATAAAATAAAGTAATGACATTATTCTATTACTTTTGATTACTAAAACTTAAATTTTAAAACAGCTATTAGAGTCAAGAAAGTGTTGCAATTATTTCTAATCAGAGACCGCTTTGGTAGAAGTATTGTTGCATTACTTTTCACAAATTTGAACATGCATAGCTTATAGTATAAGGCAAGAATTGAAAAAAAGTCTTGAAAATTTTCAGTGAAATGCAATTTCCAAATATAATAATCACTATGGTCATAAATGTATTACTGAAAGGCAATGATCCAAATTTTTACCTAGCCATTAGATTGAACACAGTTGGCAGGTCCAATAACTTACCTTTGCAGATTATATGACCTCACTCCCTCCCATAGCTGCTGGGTAAAGGATTGCTAGTAATGTGATTGGCATATCATTGATGTAGCCTATAGCTTTGTGGCCTATTTGCTATTTGGAAATGTATTTAATTTTGTTGAGGGGAGATTCCCACAGAGAGGGCAGTTTTTTTTGGGGGGGGGAGAGAAGGGCATTTCTTTTGGAAAGTTTTGACCCAAAGGTCTAAATCGGGTCAAATCTTCCCAAATTCGCGTTGATAATCAACAAAATTTGGGAAAACTATCAACGAAAATTTGGGAAGTTTTAACCCGATTTAGACCTTCATACAAAAGTAAACTGTAGAAAGAAGGCCTGAACACGCTTTACAAGTGGTCACAGGTTTTTTGATGAATTTCACAGGCTTTTTGGCATTTTTTCACAGGTTTTAAATTATCCAACTGGCAATACTGCAATTAGAAATATAAGAGTAAAAAAATTAAGTTCCTAGGTGATATAATACAGCAATTAGAGTAGTTCAAATGTCAAAAAGTTTTCAAAGTAATTTTCAAAGTGATTAATGTGACCGACTACCGGGTGTCTTCTATGTATTATGCAGTACCTACCTCTATATACTGTATAAGGAAACCAGACAAAAGGGTATTTGCTAAATAAATGGCTTGCAGTGTGATTTTTTATTGCATTTACAATATTTAAACTGTTGTTTTTTGGGGTTTAGGGGGGGAGGAACCTAGGGTAGGTTACGTATTTAATATAGGCTATGCTTTACCAATACCCCCCACCCCTAAAGTGCCAATATGTAGCCCAAATTTGTTTCTAAACTATTATATTATCATCATATTTTATTTCTTTAGCAGTTCCAATGTTAATGTTATGTTAAGAAAGCAACAAAAACTGAAAAGAAGGTTGTACCACTTTTCTGTAGCTAAACCTTCTTCTGTCAGCTTTAATATTTTCAATGGCATAAAAAAGGCATTGAATGGTATGTTCACTTTATTTGTAAGTCACTAATATGAAATGCAAAAAAAATTCACCCAATATTTAATGCCTTTTTTCATCTTCAATTTGTTCTTACTGCCAAATAAAAAAGACTAAAAGCAACAATAGACTAATATTTCTCATGCAATCTAGGATTAAATTACTAGACCTTTAACTATTAAAATTCTATCTAAGGGGCTTTTGTCTGTCTAAGAAAGTAGGCTTAGTTATGTTAGGTAGGCTAGAGAAAATTATCAGGAATGGATCTATAGCCTCAACTACCCCTAGGAAGGTATTTTGAAGTTAAGAAATAGGTAAATATTTAGCTATTCATATTATTGGTGTGAATAAAGCAAATATAACATAATGTGAACCACCAAATCCTTTTAATCATACTTGCAAACCTCGGAGTACCCCCTAAGCTAGTACCCTTTATTAAATCCTTCATAGGAGTGCAAAGTTTCGTTGTCTGTGTCTGTTCAGCCTCTTCATCCCAAAAGACAATAACAAAAGGCCTACCTCAGGGAGCAGTCCTCAGTTACATCCTATTTGCCCTATATCTCTGGGACATGAACCTACCCCATACGAATCTACAATATGCTGATGATCTGGTGCTATGGTCATCTGGCAACACCTTTGAGATAGCACAGTCAAATCTGCAAAAGTCACTTTTCCAGTTTGAAAAATTCTCTCAACATTCAGATTTATCTATTGCACCTACCAAGTCAAAAATAATCCAATTTCATCAGAAGCAAACCTTGTTAATGCAAAACTAAATCTAAATATAAATATAACAACTATTCCAGAAGATAATCAGATTAATTACCTAGGTCTCATGCTGGACCAAAAACTTAATTTCCACCTCCACATTTCAAACACAATAAAAAAATGCTTTAGAAAAACAAGTATACTAAAAAGACTTCTTTCCACACCCTGGAGCTGTAAGGAGAAAACCTTACTCCAGTTTTATAAATCACATATAAGACCCCATATTGACTATGGGCTCATCGTTTATGGTGCTTGTGCAAAGACCCAGATGCAAAAAATTGAAACAACACAAAATGATATAATACGTCTCAAATTTGGTCTTAGGAAACCCACAAGCACCCAGTTTCTGCTTATGGAGAGTGAATTAACAACAATAAGGGAGAGACGTAGCTTTCTCTTGACAAAACATCTTACAAAAATTGAATCAAATAGCTCACACACACTACATAATTGGTTAAGAAATCCAGCCATGTATAGAGGCATTGCAGATGAGTATGCCAATATTCAGAAGAAGTTCCCCATACCAGCAAAGTCTATTGCACCCAATTTCCCCCGATCCCCCCCATGGAATTGGTCAAGTCCCATAATAAATAATGAGTTCTCAAAGTGGAATAAAGATTTAACCGCCATTGCTTTTGTCCAGAAAAAATTTGCAGAACTTAATACAATTAAATATAAAAATCACTTCCAAATATTTGTTGATGGGTTAAAAATGAATGAGAAGGTTGCAAGTGGTGTTTTCCTTCCTCACCTGAAGATTGCAATGGGCGAGAGATTATATAATAATTTATCTATAATGTCTGCTGAGTTAATGCCATGATTCTTAAGGAAAACCAACCTTTGATTGCAAATTCAAATAATAGTATCATATATTCCGACCCTCTATCAAGCCTTGAGTTGCTGGCCTCAGCTCCTCAATATAAGTCGGACATTGACACTTATCATTGTGTCAGTATTATAGATAATCTTGCTTCAAGTGGCATAAAAACTTATTTTCAGTACAGTCCTAGCCACTCTGGCATAAGTGGTAATCATCAGGTTGATGAAATAGCAAACAATGCTATAAATATTGACCAGCCAAGTGGGAGACCAATCCCAATTAAAGATATTTACCGATGGAGGCTCTCAGATATTAATTTTAATAAGATTAATCCTATCCTTTCCCCCTTTCCCAATAAGTATCTTTCTAAAATTTAGCATAGAATTTGTTCCGGAACAAATGGACTAAATTTCCTTGCATTCTGATATAAGTTTTCTAATTCAAGTGGTTCAATTCCCCTGTCCCCTCTTTGCAGGCATTGTAATATGAATAATGAAACAATTGACCATTGCCTATTTGAATGTAATATGCTGATGTCTGCACAACATACCTTGCTTTGTAAACTGTTAAAATGCTTCAAACACCACAAGATCTCACTATCAGCCAAGAGCCTAGCCAACTATACCTGCACACAGAGCACAGAAATGGATATCTATCATCTTATATTTGAACTCCTTGAGTCAAAAGATCTACTGAAAGATATCTGAGAATATCTAATAAATAAGAGACAGCCAAGTAAGTAGCTATGTAGCCCACAGAGTGAAGCAAAACGAAAAGGGCTAAATAGTATCAACTGAATAGCCTGCCTGCTGTGAATTAGAAGAAGAATCGCACTCAATGGCTTTTTTTTATCTTTTTTACAAATATGATAATTGCTTCTCCTGCATGTTCAAATTTAAGCCTTTTTTAACCCTTGAAAATGACCAAAAAATTTCTAGATTTAGGTATAAAAAAGGCTTAAACCTTGGATTTCAAACATGCTATTTGATTATACATCTATTTTAAAGTTATATAAATTCAAAAGCTTTGATTTATCATTATTAAGTTGAATAAAATATTCAAAAGAATTTCTCTATTTTCCATCTGCCATGTTTCTTCTGTTGGCTTTGATATTTTCCAAAAAAATTGGTGAAATGACAGTTTTTAAGCAGCCTAATAGAACAAGAAGAAAACATGACATATTTGTTTTGATTTTTTTTTAAATCAATTTAATCTTGACAAATTAATGCTTATGAATTATACAACTTTAACAAAATGGAATTAGTAAGTTTGAAAAAAAATGTTATAACCCATTTTTATAAAATGAAAATAGAATTACATTATTATTTTCAAGGGTCTTAAAAAGACTTAAAATTAGATTTTCAAGGAAAGCAATAATTACATTCAGTAATAGCATAAAAAATGGTATAGGGTTTGTATGCTCAATTTGTTTGTAGGTCAATGAGATGAAAAAGAAAATATTTACCAAGGCATGTGTTGCAGGCTCATGGATCTAGAGCCTTAATGACCCCTAGGAAGGTGTGTTGAAGTTGTACAATATATTGTAGGTCTACTTTATACTTATGATGATTACTGTCCGATCTGTGAGTAACACTAGTCCTTTTCTAGTTTTAGTTCACTCACAGGCCACGAGAAGCTTGTTTACTGGAAAAGCATTTATTTCTCCATTTGTGAATAAACAATTAAGAAAATCAATACTTAAAATTATATTTGATACCGTTTTATTTTTAAAGTCGTTTGTGTTAAGCAATTCAGTGACACTAATAAACAAGTTTTACAAAACATACTGGTTCCTATGCTTAGGTGTTGTCCAATATAAGTAAAATTTAACCAAACTGTAAGGATAAAATACCAAAAAAGGAAAGGCTTGTAACTAAAGGACAAGGCACACGTAGCTGATTTTTAGAACCGATTTCAGCAAGGGTGTATTCCATGTCAAGTTATTCTAATTAATGGTGTTAAGAGATGGGGCTAAGTGGTTATTTTTCAGTGATTAATCATCATTAGTGATGGTCTAGACAAAGAATGTACTAGAGCTTAAGAGATTTAGGCATTTAATAATTTTTATTTGATGATTATTGTGAGTCAGTCATAATTAATGATGATTAATGATTGAAAAACGTTACTAAGCCCCACCTTTTAGCCTGTCTAATTATAATCACTTGACATGGAATATACCCTTGTTGAATCAGTCCCCAAAATCATCAGCTATGTGTGCCTATCCCTTATGTTATGCCCTAAACCTTTGCAAGATTGCACTCAACTACTTCAGTTTCTTTGCAATCAGATAAACAGTAGGCCTATAGTAAAGCGTATAGGTGAGAAAGACCCACAGGCCTATATCAGATTTTACATATCTAGCTGTTTTAATATAACTTTTTTAAAATTAATTTTAAGTTAAATGTAATTTATTAGTCAATTTTAAAACTATTAGTAATAGATGAGCCAATCCGTGCTAGATCTCAATCAAGGTTCTACCCAGGGGGGGGGAGGGTTGACTCCCTACCCCCAAAAAATGTTTGTCTGACTTGTAAAAATGGATATAAACATTTTTTTATTTGTTATTTTAGTTTTTTTTTGTGTCAACCCCCCTCCCCAAAAAAAATCTTTGAATAGACCTCTACCCCTGAAAAAAAATCCTGAGTACAGCTTCAATGTCAATGAACCAGTAAATGCAAGTGATCTTAAAATTAAGACGTATATTATATGGAGGATACTAATGATGTTAACATTGAGCTGGATTCTTTATTCTTACTAAATTAAAAAAAATCAACTTAATGTAAGCCATAACATAAAAATTTCAACAAACAAAATGAATTCTGTACATGAGTGGGGCTGCCCCTCCTCCACCCTTGCTCATTTTTCTTAAGTCTTAACATCTCTCAAAGTAGTTTTTATTCAAATTCAAGAGCCCTTGTATTTCAGGACATGTTCTTAAAGAATGGGAGGAAAAAGTCTTAACTTTAGCATAAAGTGCAATGGATAAGGATAGGATAGCCCCCCTCATATGTGGACTAACTGTTGGTTGTTTAAAGTATTAATGGTCCTTACTATTAGTTCAAAAACTTGTTTTTTAAATTTATATATATGACCATATTTAAATTCATGACGGGGACCACCCTCTCCCTTTTATTTCTAGAATTTATTCTGGGGAATTCCCCCTGATACCTTTCAACTTCATGTAAAATTCCCCCCCCCCCCCCAAATTTTCTTTATGCTTCCAAATAAAAAACGCTATATGTAAACAAAGGGTAGATTGCATAACTTACAGCCATGGCCTATTTTGGGTCTTGCCACAGGGACCATTGGTAATAACAGGGGTCAGAGGCAGATTTGTTGGACCTTTAATTTATGGCAAATTAAATAACAATCTCAAATTTTCATTAGATTTTTTATTGGGGAAAAGCATGGGCCAACCTCCAATCTTTTTGGTCATTTAAAAATGGAACTAGAACTTTTAATTTTCATTCAAATGAGCACTCTTCTAATCTTTTAGAACTTTTGGTTTCATACAATTGCTTCTGGGAGAAAAAAAACAAATACCCAATCATCCATGATCTTTCTTCTGGGATATAAGCACAAAATTCCATATTTTGTAGAAGAGAGCTTGAAGAATCTACATTAGAGTTCTCTGATATACCAAACCTTATAGTACAATGTTCATTGAGATTCCTTGACTTTGTGAGGGTGTTTCATTCCTTCTTTGAAAATCAGACAAATATTCTCAGGCTTGCAGGGGTGTTACTAGCCAAGATGTTTGGAGGAGGTGGAGGTTTACTGACTGGCTGGACCTTTTTACCAACTGTGTTTTTATTATTATTTTTAATAATTAGCATAATGTCCACTTCAAATATGAAGCTTGAGAGCACAGTTCAGCTAAAAGAATTGTATATCCTGAAGAAGATTAGTTCAGTTTCTTGTAAGAAGCATGTATACAACTAGCTGGTGATCTTAGGGAGAAAGGAGTAAGACGAGAGGATTAAAGTGATAATATGATTTGTATGCAAACAGAACCCAGAAATGAGAACTTTAAAATTTCATTTATAATGTACAGATAAAACAGAAGAAGAGAATGATAATACAAATCTATAATTGACGATTCAAACATGTTTGTTTGATACTTAAAAAAACATCATTACTAGGTGGTCAAAACACTAATTATACTTTGGTGTACATAAGTTTGTTATTACCACTTTCAGTTTACCGAAGTTTCCTTTCACTTTCGACAAAGTTGGCCATGCTGTAATAGTTTGTTTATAGATTAATTAAAGACTTACGAATATCAGTTTAAATACATATATTACAGAGAATAGAGTCTTAAAGATGGTGCAATGAATGACTACAGATTTAGCTCGAGCTTTGTAAGATTTAAATCTTTTTGCCGAGTCGTCTTTGTGACTTTCGTAGTTTTTGTTCATTTTCCCCAGTTATTTTCAGTATTCTGGCTCTAAAAAAGAAGATTTATCATGGATGGTGTTCTCCAAGGCATGCATTAGAGCCCGGAGGATGCTGCAGAGTTTGTTTACAATTTAACTTTTACCGAGCATTTTAATACTGTAGAAATTCTGATGTACAAAGAGGAGAGGGCCATCAAAACGCCAAAAGAGGAGATAGAAATCTCTGGTGCTATCTTTGGATTAGCTACCCCAATTTGGTGTTTGAATGTGGCTTGTGGGTTTTCTTAGATGAGCAGCAACTCTAAATCTTTTCATGATCATATATGATAAAAACGAGACTGCTTGAGCAAATAATGTGTCAGAATAACAATGCAAAACAGAATAAAAATGATGGTGTTGTTTGGCTTCAATTAGATTTATATTGGTGCTTGTAAGCCTATACTAGAAAATCAAAAGATCCTGCCCTAGATGCAATCAATACAACCACTGCCTCCTGGAAAAGATATTTTACTCAGCTGCCATGGATTGTAGCTTTGGCAAGAAAATTTCTATCATTGGTGGTAACAAGTGCTGTAGCAGAAAGGGTTTTCAAGAGTGCAGAAATAATTGTTGCTGCTATTTTCTATGTTGGTCCCACACCATGTAAAAAAGCTTATTTTTATACATGATAACTACAAGTTTGTCAAAGCTTTAAAGGAAAGTGATAGAGTTTATTTCTAAATGTGTTCTGAATTTTTTTTTATTCTGGCTTTTTAAATTACCAGGGAATTGACAAAATGGGGAATTTAATACTTAACGCTCATTAAACTCTAAAATGTAATTCTATAATTAAAAATTTTAAAATATATCATGCTCTTATGTGTAAGATGTTGCCTTTTGTTATTTACAATATTTCATTTGCAAAATGCTGCCTCTTGTTCTTCTAACCCCTCTTAGTTAACAGATCTTAAAGAACAACTTACTAATCTTTCTCAAAATGGGCTATGTAAAAAAAAAAAATCATATTAAATAATAGTTTATAGATTAAAACGTATTTTTTTTGATATGATTATCCACCTTGTCTAATTACTTCCACACCCATGGGACCTTAATTGCCGAAATGGGAAGGAGAATAAATAATCTCTTTCATTCTCAAAGGAGTGTGGTGAAACGTTTAATCTTAAAACCTTTATTAGGCTATGTAGCTCTTATTTGAGAGGATTCAATAAGGCAAGGAGAAATAATAGCTTTTTTAGAGTGGAGAATAATTTTTTATGGGGTAGGGAAGCTAAAGAACTGGAATAAAGGTTACATGACCAGGAAATTGAGACACAAAGTAAGACATAAACTTCAGATTCCATTGAGGATTCATAAGTTAACCATGGATTTAAGGTGGAAATACGTTTGTTTAATTCCAGCTTTAGAGCTTAATTTAAACTACATTTTAAATAACTTATTTTGTAGGATTAGGGAAGGAGATGGGAAGGAGAATAAATAATATCTTTCATTCTGAAAGGATTCTGGTGATACGTTTAATCTTAAAACCTTTATTAGGCTATACTGCTCTTAAGTGAGAGGATTCAATCTTAAGGCAATGAGAAATAATAGCTTCTGTAGTGTAGAGAGTGATTGTTTAAGGGGTAGGGAAGCCAAAGAAGTGGAATAAAGGTTGAAAGACCAGGGAATTGAGACATAAAGTAAGAAATAAACTTCAGATTCCAGTGATGATTCGTAAGTTAACCATGGATTTAAGGTTAAAATACATTTTTTTAATTCCAGCTTTAGATCTCATTTTAAATTACAACTAAAATAATTTATATTTTAGGATTAATTCATATATTAGGCAGTTTAAGCTCTTGCCATCATTCATATGGATTAAGAGAATAGATGTAAATAGTAAGGCTTTATATCTTGTCCTTATTTTGTCCAAGATTTGGTCAATGGTCATGAAGCTAAAAGTGAATCTTGGACCAAATTTTGATCAGAATCGATACCAATTTAGCTTTCAAAACTTTTTAAAAGCGGCTGAAAATTTCTAAAAATGGAGGTAACGGTGACAAATTGACAGCTCGTCGCCGGTAATTTTTTGGTGGTGGCAAAATTGTGTCCGCCACCACTGAATTTTATGTTGGTGCGGTTTTGGAGTCTATTTTCAGTTGCAATATGTAATGTTTATTTAGTCTGGAGCGTAGTGTGAAAGTAGAAGACGAATGCGTTCTAGGCACAGTTGAAGGTTCTTATGGCTCCTTCTGATCAGAATTGATACCAATTTAGCTTTCAAAACTTTTTAAAAGTAGCCGAAAAATTTCTAAAAATAGATGAAACACCAATAAATTGACGTCGCGTTGTCGATAGTTTTTCGGTGGTGGCAGAATTGTGTCCGCCGCCGCTGAATTTTATGTCGCCGTGGTTTTGGGGTCTATTTTCAGTTGCAATATGCAATGCTAAGTATGTTTGTAGCTTAGTATGATTACAGAAAACGAATGCGTGGAAGGTAAAACTGAAGGCTCTTATGGGTTCTTCTGAATCTTCTGGGGTATATATAATCAAGGAGGGAAACTTGTGCCTCTATAAAGAGGCGACCCACCCCAATGTTAAGCGATTTCCGGTCTTAGTGGTCACAGAGAGACAGCGATGATCGCATTTTGTTGCCCAAGCTCCAACTAAGAAACGTGCAAAATTTTACCCCCCTCCGACTTTATCTTCATGGGTAAAAGTGGGCCGGAAGCTTCGAACCTCCGACCACAGCCCCCCTTTAACGTTGTCCGATTTGGCTGAAGTTTAGAGGTTAAGCTTTCCTATCTTCGAAATTTCAGCTCAATCCGATCACTCCTTCCCTGTTTTCCAAAAACCAAATATAGCCACTTAATGTTCATTTCTCTTTTTTTATCAGCCACACCTGCAGCCAGAGTAGGCAACAGATGTAAGTTGATGAGAACTCATTTGAACCCGAATTTGACCTGATAGGGCCTTTTGAGATTTTCAAACCAAAAGAATTATCCCCCGAATTTACATTTACCCAGAACCTTGTTTTCCGATAAGAGCCCATGTTAATTTTTCCCACCACAGCCCCACTTTAACGTTGTCTGATCGGGCTGAAATCTAGAGGATAAGCTCTCCTGGGGCCTGGGAGCTTATCCTTAAAATTTCAGCCCAATCCGATCACTCCTTCCCTGTTTTCCAAAAACCAAATATCAACTTTTGTGGGGATTTGCTTGCGTCAAAAATACATCGCACAGAATAAAAATAATGTAATGTCTCTGTGGTAAAGTGGTTGCTATTCCTGACTGTCAGGCGGAAGATCCGAGTTCGATTCTCTGTCAGAAAATTTTTTTATATATTGAATTTAAAGTTTAAAAAAGTAACTCAGTTCCTTTTTTAAATCCAATCTATTAAATCCTTTGGCTCAACAGGCGTCTCCAGAAGAATATCACAGTCGGCCTTCAGGTTACAGGTAAGTGTCCACTGCTTTGATAACATGGGGCCTGGGGCGGCTGATAAAAATCTTACTGTGCATTTGATTTGAGTACTCAGGAATTAAAAGCCTTAACACAAGAATCTTCAAAAGCGGGGGGTTTGGGAGGCGGCAGCCCCCATCTTTAACTCCTCAAAAGATCAGCTAACAGTTAGTCAAGCAATAATAAGTTATAAACTGTACAAAAACGTGCAGAAATTATTTGAAAAAAACTACGTTTTCTAAAGAGTTAAAGAAGCTGAGTCACAAGTTCAAACCTTAAAACGTACAGCGATTAGGAGGTGCTGTTGGGGGGCTGCTCCCCCCAAACCTCCGCTTCCGTATATGAAAGGGGCTGTGCCCTCCTCAACGCCTCGCTCTTTACGCTAAAGTTTTTATTGTTTAAAAAAAAGAGTTGTGAGAAAGTCAAACTTTAGCTTAAAGAGCGAGGTGTTGAGGAGGGCACAGCCCCTTTCATATACGATTCATAAAATTCAATAAAAGCCAAAAATTATATATTTTATATTGGTTTAATTCTTATATCATCATCCTAATGTATTTTTTAATTCTCTTAATAGTTTTTAGTCATCAATCCTAATATATTTTGTATTTTAGGACTCTCTTGACTAAAATCTGTGTTGTATCCAAGTTCCAATGATAGTATTTTACTTCTCATAGTTTGCATTAACTCCATTCCAAGATCTTTAATGTACTTGCCACAAATTCTGAAAATGGCCGATCCCATCACAGTTTCTGAGGATTCTTATATTAAAAACGGTAAGTTGTAAAAAAAAAAATTTAACTGCATATGTACTTGAATCTAACAATTAAGAGCTGAGGGGTGATAAAGTGGCTTCTTTGTGACGCAAAACACATTTAAATTCAATTTATTAGCTTTAATTTTTAAATTTGGGAAGATAATTAAATCATCTGGTTGAGAAATGTACTGCCAATCTTCTCTGTGCGGGTATGATGAGCAAAATATTTCTATCAAAGATGGGATATTTATTGGGTTTCAGATAGGAATGTCTAATCATAATATATGTCAGAAATAAATAAAGTTAGTTGATTTCAGCAGCTAGACTGTGGGAGACTATATTTTGTATATCATGTTAAGGGAACTAATGCAGAAAACCCGTATTGATTGGTATTTTTTTACCTTTAATTGTCTATTTTTTTGACTGTTAGGCTTTAGTTAAGTTTTGATGATACTGTGTTTTCAGTAACATCATTTAGCGAAAAAATATTGACTGAAAAGGCTAATAAGGCCCTAAATGAACTGGCAAGGTTTATGAGATTTAGCTGTCTATCTGTTAATGTCTTTAAGACGAATTTCATGACTTTTTATAGGATTGGCACTCCCGTTATTTTAAATGAAAAAATTTGTCTGAATGGTGTATTCTCAATTCAAGCTTTAGTTTTAAATATTTTTTTTTTATCTTGACTACAATTAGAGTTGGAAACTACACTGTGATGCAATATCAGCAAAAGTGGCAAGAGGATTGGGTCTTATAAGAAGGCTAAGAAATAAGCTTCTACCAAAAATTATAATGATCCTCTATCATTCTCTTATCAATCCGTATCTGTCAAATGGTGGTTTGCTGTGGACTAGTTCTTGTGTTTCAAGTTTTAAAAGAGTCTAAATTTTAGAGTGCTTTTGAGAAAATTTTAAGTCTAACTTGTTTTATCATTGTTATGAAACTAGATGTTCTTCAGGGATAGTGTCTGATATTCGGAGTACTCAACGAGAATCTTAATTTCTGCGTTTTGCTTGACTATAGCTGTTGAATTCTCTCCTGGACGGTATAAAGGTGGCAGTTAAGTTAAGCCGGTTCAAGAGTTAGTTGAAACGCTAGCTTCTTGGAAGTTGTTGATGATTTTTTTTTGCGATTTTTGATTTATGAGTGAAGTGTGAATATATATAAGTAGATTTTAAGGATGTAAACAACCATCATATACAACCCAATGCGTTTCCCCAATGATAGTTGAAAGATTATGTAAGCATTCATTTTGTTAATAAAGTATTTCTCTCTCTCTCTGTAAAATATTAATTTTTTTGTTTTTTTTTACTAAGTTGACTAGAATAAATTGACCAGAGGGAAGGAGGGCCGGGGGTCAGTTCCCGTGATTTATTATTATTAATTTTGGGGGGAGGAAGGGGTATTGGGCTATGGAGGACCAGAGGTCAAATCCCATTAGTCTTGGAATGAAATATTGTCAATAAGTCGTTGTTTTTTGGGGGGGAGGGGGTGAGGGTCGGCCCTGGAGGGCCAATGGTGCGTTGCCATAATTTTTGGAATAAAATATAGTTAAGAAGTTTTGTTGGGGCGCGGGGGGTCGGGCCATACAGAAACGGCCAAGGGTCAGCTCACTCGAGCATTTGAATAAAATATTAGTCGTAAGGTTTTTAAGGGGGATTGGCGCTTTGGCTTATCTGATCTTTGAAATATTTTCAAAACCCTTGGATAAGAACCTTATATGTCCCTTGAACATAACATACACTACTTGTCCCGGAGCTCTGGGGGGTTTGTTTTGACCCTGAAGTTTTTTTAGCTGATCGTTTGACTTTTTTTTTGCCAAAATGACTATTTCAAAAACTTGATCAGATGGGTTTGAGATAAATAATGCGCTCCGGTCCCGTTTTATTATTAAAAAGGGAGCTATAGCTTTTTAGTTATAATAGAATAAGCTCCTAAGGCAGGTCTACGATCGGTTCTTCCATAAAAAACGTTTATGCTCCGTGATTCTGGGGGGCCGTATAAACTCCGGAGTTTTTAATATATGGTGTCTATTTGAAGTTCTCTATCCCTTTCTCTCTAAGGATTTCTCTCTCCCTGTCTCCATTATTTTCTTCATTATTCTATTTTGGGCAAAATGGAAATCTCAAATATTTGATTGGAAGCATTTAGGCGAACAACGGTTGGTTGGTGGAGGGGGGGGGGGTCTAGTTGCCGTCAGGTGACTTGTGACTCACAAAAAGAGAACTAGAAAATCTGTTTGACTTTCGAATGAGACCCTCCGAAGTTTATGCTACCATTACTTCCATAAAAAAAACCTTATATTACCTGTGGGTATGACTCTCGGCACTTGTGCCTAGGCTCTTGGGGGGGGGCGGGCTATTTTATCACGGGAGTTTGTGTTTTATGATTTCTGGTAAATTTAATACAATAGCCTAAATTTTTCTATGTTAGGAATTTCAGGTTTCAATTCGTTCTATGTTTGTGAATTGCGTTGAATGTTTCGGGTTTTCTTTTGCTTTATAAGAAATGGATTTTTGAAAATGGATTTTGATAAAAGTCAGAATATACGTATAATTTTATGTATACATGTAATGTCTGTATATATGCAATTTGACACTTAACTATAAAGAAAAAGCTGTCAGATTTGCTTTTTTAGGTTTATTGTTAAAGTGTTCTATCTTTGTTTAATTTAAATTTTGTTTTAGAAGTTGATGGTGCTTTGCTAGGTGACTGTAAGAAGGCCTTTCATTTTTCAAACACTCTTACGTCACCAAAACGGGAAGACTTTCCCTTGCTTAATTTACCTAGAATATCGGGACATTGTGAAATTCAAAATGATACCCAGGAATCCAAATTTTCAAATAATGAAGGTACATCTGAAACACTGTTTTTTTTCGTTTATTGAAAAGTATTGGATTATACTTTATAGGACTAAAATACGACTAAGAGGCTTCATATTAAGATGGAACATTTACTTTATCTTATTCCTATGTGCAATTATTTGAAAAATCATTTTTTAGTTTTTCATGAAAATCTTCACTTGAAACTGATTTTGTAGGTTTTATTACCAAACAACTCGTGGTAACGAACTATCAGTAAAGGAACTCGGCTCAATAGTAACCGAAACTCTATAAAGTAAAATTTTGATACCAATAGATAGAGCAAATGGATCGGATTTTTATGCCAATTTCAAATATATAAGTTTTATTAAGTTTAGTCTTACGCATAAGAGGTTACGAGCCTGAGAAAATTTTCCTTAATTTCAAAAAAAGGATGAAACATTTAAAGAAAATATCGGAATCTTAATCAAAATCACAAAACCGGATTCAGCATATCAGAGAACCCTAATGTTGAGGTTTCAAGCTTTTATTTGCAAAAATGTTGAATTTTGTATTTTTTGCCAGAATATTTGTTGCACGTTTATTTGTCCTTTTTTTGTACCTTTTTTTTGTTTTGTTTTTTCCAGGAGTGATCCGAAAATATTGTGAAAAGGTTCATTAAAACTGAAATTTAAAGTTATAGTGTCCTTTTTAAATGATCAGAAAGATTGGAGGGCAACTAGGCCTCCTCCGCACCCCTTTTACCCCTAAATCGTCCGATTTTTTTTTTCAGATAGCCATTTTGTTCATCATAGTTGAAAAAATGAATAACTATGCCTTTGGATATAACATGACCCCCCCCCCCCATAGCTCCATGGGAACGGTGTGTAAGTTATAAAAATTGCCCATTGTTTAAGCATAGTGTTTTTTGTTGTGAAGCATATATACATTTTATGGTAAGAAGAGGCAATTTTTGCTATTTTTTTCACGAGGATATTTTCAATGGGGAGGAAGTGGGTGAATTTTTCCTGGGAAATTATACACTGAGGGAATTTGCCAGAATTTCTTTGCATTTTTTATTTGTTTATTTCTTACTTTCTGCTCTCTATCTCAATTTTACGCTTTGAGTTGTTAGGGGTAATTGCCTTGATAAATTTTCACTGGGATTGTATAGTCTAAAGGATAGGCCAATATTCGTGAGAAGAGTATTTTTCCATGATAGTGAGGCCAGATTTCTTGGGATCGTTTAAAAACAGAAATTAAATATAAAAAGGATCAACATTAAAACTTGAAACAAATAGCAACTGTTACTTCTGTGAAGGGGGTTGTCTCCCCCTAAGCACCTTGCACGTTAAGCGTAAGTTTTAATTTTTTCCTAATTATTTAAGAAGGACTCCGGGAACAATATTTTCGTTTTATTGGAACAATAAGAATTTTTTATCAAAAGCACTAAAAACTTAAGCTTAACTACCGAGGTTTTGAGGTGGAACCAATCCCCTTCAGTTGCATGATAAATTCTGTTCGTTTAAGTTTTAATGTTGCTATTTATTTACAGTTGAAACAACTTGTTTTTTATTTATTTAATTTTTCAATACGCTTGATAATAAGCCTTAAAACTACATCTCTATATAGATTATAGAATCATATTTATATTGTACATATTTCTTTATTAATTTTGAGATGAACTTGTCAAATAAATTGATTTTAAGTTGAATTTGAAATAAGCAGAAAATTGACTGTTATGATTGGAACTGGATAGAAGCTGGAATGAACTGCGTATATTGCTAGAAAAACATAGCGAGTCCTATTGAATCTTTAAAAACAATGAAAGTCACGTTTTCTTAGGTCGTTCAAATAATATTTCAAATCGGGATAAATCATTTTAAAAGAGAGTGAAAAACAATTACAAAAAAAATACCGGATATTTGCTGATGACGGTGTCACTGAATGTGTGACCGAAGTATCCGAAATTTATAGTGTAATCTCTTTTCGCTGTTTCTAAGGGAGGCTGGTATAGAAAACTTACCGGCTCTTTCTTCCATGTTAAATATTTTTAGCTTGTCTGATGACAACAGTCCCATAAAGGCATTGATTTTGTTTTTTATCTGTTCCCCTGATCTAGCGGCATAGCCTGACTTGGCTATTTTTTTTTACTGGCCTTTCTAAATCGGGCTTTTTCGTGCAAATTCTATTTCAACTTGTCTAAGAAAACGGTACACATAAGTTTAATAATTGTGACATGGACTTGTAGAGGATTTTGAAAGAAAAACTTGAATTTTAAGTCTTTTCCTAATTAATTCAAAAAAGTAGTTTTCATCAGTTTATTTGTTTCTACTAAAAGTTGTTACCATCAGTTTTATCTTAGAATCCCCTAAAATAATGCATATTTAGTTTCAATAGGCGGACCTATGTACCAGTCTCAAGATGATTTACTGTCAGCGTTTCATCTTGTCGCGGCTTACACTACAAGTGAATGTTTCAACATATTATGGAAATAGGATTGCTCCGTTAAATTATGTTTCGGTCAAAGCTTTTGATAGACGAGAAAAACAATTAAATAAGAAACTTGGCATAGTTAGTTCACAAAATTCCTTTGTGAAAGATGGTAAAGAACCTCAACAAAAGAGACATCGGATTGTATACTGTGTAGAAGCACAGGGAAAAACTAATGTAAAAGTACTTAAAGGTTGGAAGACCACAATTATCAATACATTTATACGACTTCAATGAAATATCTCTTCAAGAAGAGACTACAGCAGAACTCAGAACTCCCAAGCTGTGTTGCCACTCGACCGGTACCGCTCCTCGGCGCCGGCCTCGTCAAAAAGCGGCATTTCCGCGGCATCCTTGAACCAAAATGCGGTAAAAACCGCGGCATGCCCGAAATTCTCGGAAAAACTCTGTTTTGTATTTTTGAGAGAATGGGTGAAAAATCTCGCTTTAATATGAATGTTGATTCAGTGTCAAGTGAAGTGTGGTGAAGATCTGTCATAAATTTGAGAAAACACGTGTTGTCTATCCTTCTTTTCAGCGGTCAAAGGTAAGCATGGTCAGCTCAGTCCGTGAACACACATTTGTCGTTCATTTTTTTCGTCAAGCACGCAACAGAAGTAAAAATGCAGAGGTACCACAGCAGGGAAAGTCCACGGTGGGAAAACCGTATAAATGTGAAGCGAATTGTGAAGAAATTAAAAGAGATTTTCCCTTGGGCCTTCGAGCCTATCCAATAGAATAATTGATGGGTAACTAGATTCTCGTATCTCAATCTTTTTCAATTAATGTTTAATGAAAATTAATATCAAAAGCTTCAAGAAGGAACATTCAGATAAATAATACAAGACAAACGGACAAGATTAATTTCAGATAAATAATACAAGACAAACAGACAAGATTAATTGGAATCGGACTTTTCACATGTGTCACAAACAATATCTTTGGCCAGACCATACACAATGCTTTGGTTCAAAACGTTACAGTCACGAGAAGAGGCACTAGCATTAACTTTGAGTACACGCTTGGCTAGTGCGGGTTCTAGCTCTAGCACTGACTTGCCCGAGTCAAGCCCTCCTTTAGAATTGCGCTTAAGGCCACACTTGGTTTTCAGTGTTGCCGAAAGAGTCACTGCACTCAGTCGGTTTCGCTTATCAGTTTTCACTTCCATTACCAAACTGAAGTGAAGCTCGGCAATAACGTTTGAGAAAGGGAGTGAGAAAAAGTACTGAACCATTTTCCCGACATTTGGGAACATCCGACTACCATTCGGTGACATCGTTTGCAAGATGTGGCGCCAGTAAACGACAATGTCCATGTCATCTACGTCAGGGAGATCGACAGTACCAGGTAGAGCTACACTCGGTATAGACCGCCATTCCTGCTCTAGCTTTGCTTTATTCCAAAGCGCAGAATCTTAGTAGTCGAAGAACTGACTAACATTGGGAACTTTCAATTCGTAACTAGAGCTCGGGGTAAGCAAGTGTACCAGGTCGTAGATCTTTTCAGAGAATGGAAAACGGTCAAGAATTTTTTGAACAGCTTTGACGTAGAAATCCCTCGCGGAGGGACGAATTTGGAGACTTTCCGCTACAAAACGGCCACTGGTAACTTCTCTCGTTTCGAGCCCCACAAGGAAATCGTAACCTTTGTAGCCGATATAGGCATTTTCGTCGGGAAGATAGTTCACTTCGTCATGCGGATTGATGTCAAAAGGGTTGTCTGTTCTAACATATAAACGCTTCATAAAGATGATGGCCAATTTCCGAAGAAGTTGTTTCACCTTGGTTCTCATGAGGTGAAATAGGGGTTTTTCAGACTGGAAGTTGATGTTGAACTCATTCAGCTCTCCCAACACGTACTCGACAAAAAAGCATCATAACCCTCGAGTATGGGTTGTTTAGTGTCATTCTTGCATTATCATTAGCATGCAAGGGATCATCAAGTACCAACGAGTCCCAGTAAAACGTAAGAGTATCCCACTGTTCGAGAATACGGCCTGCACAGTTTTGAAAGGACGAACAGAGTGTTAGAGCCAAAGCAAGGACTCTGTGCTGTTCTACTTGATTAAAGACTTGAAATTCCTTCCTATATGCATCTTGGCGTTTTGCACTATGCCTGAAGTGATTGCACACAGTCCGACATAGATCTTCGAGGCTCTTGGACAGTTTTTTGCAAGCATAACTTGAAACTAGGGCACACAGATGGCAGCTACATTTCACAACTGTAACCCAGGGATATTTCCCTTCAACAAGTGTTTTGACTGAGTGGTTCATCCCCCTCATGGAATTCTTTGTGTCAGAGGAAAATCCAGACCAGTTTTGTAGAGGAAAATCTGTCTTCATGACATCATCCATCATCTTCACTAGCTGGTTGAATAGACCAGACGCTGACCAGACGCTGATCGCTGCATTTGACAAGAGCAAGCAAATCTACCTGCACATTCATTGCTTCGTCACAAAAGGTGACACAAAAAGCAAGTTGTTTGGCTACAGAGGAATCTGTGGTCTCGTCAATTACTACGGAGAAAAGATTTGTTTTCAGGTTTTCATGAAGCTTTTCATGAAAATGAGGGGCCAACGCTTGTCGAGCAATATTAGTTGCTTAGTTCTACCAAGAGTGGCCTGGCTTAGAAGATCTGGGCCTGGCATACTTTTCACAAGTTTCAGCAAGTCTTCAGAAAGCGAATAGAGTAGATCGTGCTCAACGAGAAATGTCACTAGCTTCGCTTCAACAGTGGCCACTCTTTCGATTTTTGAATCACCAGAAAGATGAAGACTCAATGGCATGGTCTTAGAAGAAGAAGTTTCCACGTTTTTTTTATTTTCTTCGGGAGCTTTGGTCTGTTTGTGCCTTTTTGCGTCGTGTTTCCCTTTTTTACAAACGAAATCCTTTTTTGAAGTAAAGACAGTGAGCTAAATATCCACTGTTTTGACCGGCCTGCACCTTTCCTTTTCGAAACCATTCATTAAAGTCAGATTCTCTTTCCCACTCAGTCTTGTATCTTTGGTCTGCCCTTTTCTTTGTGATCCTCGGTTTTTTGTTAGAGGGTTCACTATCGTCCGAGTCTTTATCACCGTCCTCATATTCCTGATCGATATCTATCACTTCTGCCATTATGTTGTTACACGTTTGGTCTATAAACAAGAGAAATATTTAGCTATTATGTCCTTTCTTTCATGGATTGACTTGCTGGTGAAAGAAACGAAGATGTATTAGTTTAATTTCTTCCAGCACCAGCCTGCTGAGAACCCTTTGTTCTTTCCGGATAAATCCTTCGCCGGGAATCCGGCTGAAGTCGGAAATTTGGCAGAAGCAAGGCAGGAATTTTTGATCAGTTTCGTCAAAGCAGATATGACGTCAACTCACAGTAGATGTGACGTAAACACACATATGTTGCGTTTTTGCTGATACCCCTGTTACCACGGTAGCTGCGGATCTGCAGTTAGTCGTTTTGCAGTTACCGTGATATCTGATATACGGTCCACTGCAAAAACGACTATTATATTGCCGAAATTGCACTTTTCAAAAGTCATTTCAAAAGAAAAACTGATATCCAATTACATAACTAAGTGCTGAACTTCTTTCTCACCAATTTGACAAAATTTGATGAGAATGAGATGACTTTTCAGATACCACGAGCAGATACCACGGTCGGACCGTGATATCTGAATATCAGTTGCCGCGGTAGCTGGCCAGATACCACGACAACTGCAAAAACGCCTTTTGACCGTGGTATCGGATACCACGGTAGCTGCAGAAACGACTTTAGACCGTATATCGAATACCAAGGTATCTGCAAAAACGCAACTATTGTCGTATAATAATAAAATTTATGACCTACTCTATAGGTTTAAGATAGTGGAGTAATCAAAGGAAAGAAATAGAGGAGTACAAAATAACAAACACGACAACAAAAACCACTCAATGAAAAATTCTGTTTCTAAATCTGAATAGTAAAATTAGTTTACCGAAAAGGGCTGAAAGACCAAATGAAAATGCGTTACTTCGTTGCCCATGCTGACTTGGACACACATATTCAAGCAACGAATTAAACGGATACGTCAATTACGATCCTATTCGGAGAAAGTATTCTTCCCTAAGGTTGATCATGAAGTTTGACAGCCTGACGAGGACCCCTGCCAAGAAGGGCCGAAATATCCGTTGTATGCATTACTTGAATATATTCACGATTAATAAAATTCCATACAGTATCCCAAAACGTAAGTGGAGGGATACCTATGACATTGCAAAAGTTGTCCGTCTGTCCGTCTGTAGCCTAAGCACGATAACTGTCGAAGGGAATGAGATATTTTGATGAAACTCGGTGGGAGGATCCTTTGGGTCAAGGGAAAGGTCGAGTTTGTAGATGGGCTCTGAAGCCCTACACTTAGGGGTGGGGATTCAAATTGAGGGACAGACAAAATATTTTTAAACAGCTAATGAGATAGTCAATTATGGGGTAAGAAAACATGCTGAACACGGCAATGAAAACCATCTTCTCGCCGGACAAGTTGTTCGCCCGGAATCCGGCCAAAACCGGAAAGTGTGTTAAAAGTAAAAGTTTTATTTGAAGTTGATAAGATGTTCGATTTCGGGGTGAGAGGGCAGGCTGAAACCGTATATGGCAATCGTTTTTTAGCCGGACATATATTTCGTCCGGAATCCGGCTGAAACCGGATAATTTGTTATCCGTATATTTTTTATTTGAAGTTGACTAGATGTTGGAAATAGGGGTAAGGAGATACGCTAAATTCGTTTCTGAGCTTCAATTTTTCGCCAGGCAAGTAGCTCCGGAATTTCAGCGAAACCGGAAAATTGGCAGAAGGCAGGATCGTTTCGATCGGCATCGTCAAAATAGATATGACTTATAGAGGTATACACACATGCTGAATCCAAATCTGAACTTGGTTTTCTCAGAGGATTAGCCATTCGGCCTTAATCTGTTTCTAGATCTTTAAGAGTAAAAATGTTCAAGGAGTCTGGCGAAGACAAAACCCAATGTGTGGATTAAATATTGAATTTTTGGGATCCCATAGAACCTTTGGTCTTGTTTTTCACTTTCAAAGAGGCACACTCAGTTTTTATATATTTTGCACCCAGCCAGTCTCTTCGGAGACTAGAAACGCTGGACACAGTAGATAAGTGCTAACAAAGAAACTGTTAGTTTCGAAAAAAATTATATTTCTTAGCTGTCTAATCATTGATATTTTGATGATCTCTTCTAGTGAGAATCTACACCTCTTGTTGATACCCTATTATGAATTCGAATTTTAAAATGATGAAGTAACGAACTGGAAACTAGTTAATACACGTATTTTTGTAAACAGAAAACAAATCATAGAAGCCGCCCACGGATAGGCCAGTACTTTTTGGCTCAGTAAACTCTTTCTGAACTGATTACATCCAGGGCCATCGCGACTAGGCAGGAGGCGGGGCGCCCCCCCCCCCTCCCGAATATTGTCAGCCAGTCGTTAAAAAGTAGCCGAGTCAACGCGCAGCGCCGCTATTTTTCGTGAAAACAGTAAATTGTTTACTTGGAAACAGTAGATTTTTCTTAAAAACAGTCGGTTTCTTCTTGAAAATAGTTGTTTTTCTTAAAATCAGCCGAATTTTTGTCAACACAGTCGTTTTTCCTCAATAACAGTCGTTTTTGTCTAGATAAAACAGTCAGTAAAAATGACCAGCCAGTCGATAAATACCTCCCCCCCCCACATTTCAGTGACAATCCTGTGAAATAAGACAAGTCTGTCTGGTCCTTATTGCTAACTTGAAAACACTTGGGCTGAGCTGACAGAGGTCATGAATTCATGAGATGAACTGAGAAACTCAAACGTCAAAGTTTCGTCAAACCCGCAAAAATAACTCAACCCCCTTCGAACACACTGCCCTCCCAGGGGACAAACTGCCGACCGCCGACGGGTCATTAATTAAGGTCCGTAGTTGACTTCCGCGAAACGAGTCGGACGCGTCTTTGAAATCCCCATTTTATGCAACAAAGACATTTGCGAAAGATAAGAAACTTAAAGTTGGACAAATTTTTACATACGGGAACAAATGCGGTATAAAAAGCCATTTCGCGGCATAATCACGGTGTCCGGCAAGATGAAAATTTTATGCGGCATTTCTCTCAGAATCGCGGCGTAATGCCGGAAAATGCGGCATGAGTGGCAACACAGCTTCCAAGACATGTATAATTACCTCTTAATTCATTTTTTGGTATGAACCTTTCTAAGATCTTAGACTCATTATAGGTTTGTGTGGTCTTAGGGGCTGAGGTCTGCATTATTTTAACAATATGGCTGTCTAAAAAATTCGATCGGATGGATTTTAAGTAAAGAAATCGGGAGGATTGGTTACCCTCCGGTCCGTTTTTATTCTTTAAAAGGGAACTACAATTCTCAAGTCCCAATAGAATGAGCCCCCCACAAAGTCATGACAACATTCCTTACTTAAAAAAATTTAAATCTCCATGTTCTGGGTGTATGAATAAACCCGGAGATGTTATTATATGATCTTCTATCTATTTTGCATAAAATGACAATCTCAAAATTTGATCAGACGCGTTTGGAAAAAAACGGTTGGTTGGGGGGGGCTAGTTGCCTCCATATTAATTTTGACTCAAAAACGGAACTAGAAATTCCGATTTACAATCGAATGAGCCCCCTCTAAATTTTATGCTACCATCTATTCCATAAAACCTTATATGCCCCAGGGGTATAACTTAAACCCCTTGTCCCCAGGTTGGGGGAGGGGGGCTGTGTTATCCTTAGAGTTTTTGTTTATTGATTTTGGGTCAATTTAATCCAACAACTCTTTATATGTTAGGGATTTTAAGTTTTGAGTTGTTCTATGTTCGAGAATTTTCTTTTTCTTTGTGAAAATTAGATTTTTAAAAATGATTTGTGAAAAAAACCTGCATATATATCTTATTTTATGAATATATATAATTGCTGTATATTTATATTTTTACACGTGACTAAAAAGAAAAAGGGGTCAGATTTGCTTAGTAAGCTTTACTTTTAAAATTTTTCTATGTCTTTTTAATTAAAATTTTGTTTTAGAAGTTGAAGAGGCTTTACTAGGTGACATCGAGAAGCCCTTTCATTTTCCAAACCATCTTTTGTCACCAAAACGTGAAGATGTTCCTTTGCTTAATTTACCTAGCATATCAGGACCATGTAAATTTGAACACAACACTCAGAAATCCCAATGCTTTTGCAATGAAGGTACATCTGAAACATTGTGTATTTGTTGATTGAAATGTATTGGATAATATTTTATTGAATACAAATAGGACAAACGGACTTAATTTTAACATTAAACTTTTGTTTTATATTATTCTAATGTGCTGGTGTTTGCCACACTTTTTTATTAGTCTTTCATAAAATTTTTTTAATTTTCACTTGAAAGTAGTTTGGTAGGTCTTATTACCAAACAGTTCGGGGTAACGAACTGTAAGTAAAGAGCAACCTGGGTCAATAGTAAAAGATACTCCAAAAAAAATAGAATTTTGATACCAATAGATACATCAAAAGAATCGGATTTAATGATGATTTCAAATATATAATGTTCATTAGGTTTAGTCTAACCCAACAAAGGTTATGAAAATTTTCTGTAGAAATTGTTTGATTTCCCAAAAAAAGGAAAAACACCCCCTAAAAGTCCGAGTACCTTAATGAAAATCACACCATCAGATTCAGTGTATCAGAGAACCCCATTGTTGAGGTTTCAAGCTTCTGTCTGCAAAAATGTGGAATTTTGTATTTTTTTTCCAGAAGAAAGATCATGAATGCGTGTTTATTTGTTGTTTTTTTTTTCTTCCCAGAGATTATCTTATTGACCCAGTGGTCCTAGGGTACCATATAGAAATTATTTCATGTGCCCCTTCCTCAACCCTCGCTCTTTTTACTAAAGTCTTTAAGTTTACCCCATCGCAACTAATCAAATCGTTTGAAAAAGTTCTCGTCATCGTCAGTAAACGCAAATTGACTGTCTGGCAAATAATGAAATAAGATGTAATTTTCTTAATGAAAAAGATCGATTGTCTATATTATAGACGGAAAAGTTGTCTCTGGTCACATGATTATACAATTATGTTGAGGTTTCATTCAAACGAACATTAAAAAGTTCTGGTGCCTTTTTTAAGTGACCAAAAGATTGGAGGGCATCTAAGACCCGACCCATCCCTTTTTCCCCGAAACCGAAATGGAAAATTTTTGTTATATCCCTTTTGTTAATAATCTTTGAAGGACCGAATAACTATGGCTCTGTATATAACCTGACCCCCCCCCCCGCAGGCCCGGCGGTATCGTCGTTAAGGTATAAAATTTGTACAGTTTTTGGTCAGCTGGTTTGGTGTTGATGAGCATGCATGAAGTTCAGGGTGGGAAGACTTATTTTCTGCTGTTTTTTTTTTCATGGAGAACTAAATGAGGAGGTATGATTCTAGGAGGTGAACCTGTAACAGATAATTATACACTCCGAAAATTTTCCAGAATTCCTATAAAAATTGTTTTTTATATTTCTTGTTTTCTCATTTTTCGTCACAATTTTACACATTGTTAAGGGTAGTTGCACTTAACAGTTGCTAAGGTTAAGTGCCTTGGTAAATCTTCTCCACAATTTAAGTTTCTCGATCACATATCCATGGAGGTTGTGACAGAATTCAGTTGACTATTTCAAAAACGATCAGAAATTAAGTTTTAAAGATAATTTTTTGAACTTGAAGTAAGGAGCAACAGAAACTAACAGAAATATTACGCATATAACGGGGGTTTTTCCCTCTTCAACACTTTGATCTTTACGCGGAAAAATTTTCTCCCAATTCTTTAAGAAGGGCTTCTAGAACACTATGTTCATTTAATTGGAACAATAAGAAGCTTTTTTCTAAAGTACTAAAAACTTTAGCTTAAAGAGCGAGGTATTGAAGAAGATATATAAGCTGTAAAAATTATCAAAACCACACAAGGGTTATCTTTATTAATTAGAAAAAATTGAACTCAGAGGGTAACATGTGTTGAGCATTGGTATTTTTAAGAATAGGGTAGCAGCTTCACAAATTTTCTAACTAAGGAAAATCACAAAAGAAATGAATTGCTAAACAAAATCGCCTATTAAATTTTTATGCAAATATAATATTTGTACATAACTTTTTATGTTAGCCTTTAGCAGACGTGTAACTTAATTTAACTCATTCAACCCATTTTTAATACTTTCTTTTCATAGGTAGATCACTAGAGTTGCCTAATTAAATAACGATCTAGCCACAATGTGTTTTTTCTTTTTTAGTTAGGCACTTCGTATCGAAGAAATTGTCGTAGAAACTTCGAAGATGGCTCATTCGATTGGAAATTGGGGTGGCTAGTGCCCTTTTTAATAGTCAAAAGTGATTGGAGGGCAACTAGCCTCCCCTCCCCCACGCTCATCATTCCCCCAAACACATCCAATCAGATGGAAAATATGTTTTTGAGAAGGAC
This sequence comes from Artemia sp. Qi Xiang Cuo, assembly GCF_049724085.1. NCBI lineage: Eukaryota > Metazoa > Arthropoda > Branchiopoda > Anostraca > Artemiidae > Artemia > Artemia sp. Qi Xiang Cuo. The sequence goes on from NC_142803.1 coordinate 12,547,242, forward strand.
ACTCCCCCACTTCCCTCGGGGCACGTTTTAAGTTATGCCCTGGGGGCATATAAGGTTTTTATAGAAGGCGTTATCGTAGAAACTTCAAAACAGGCTCATTTGATTGGAAATTCAAAGGGATAGAACCCTTCTTAATGTTCTAAAGTGAGTGGAGAGCAAGTATGCCCCCTCCCCCTCACAGCCCATTATTCCCCCCAAACACATCCAATCAAAATTTTGAGATAGCTATTTTGTTCAGTGTAGTTTATTTCCAAATAGAAAAAATGTTTTTGAGGAGGACACTCCCCCACTATCCTCAGGGCAAGGGTTTTAAGTTATGCCCTGGGGGCATATAAGGTTTTATAGAGGGTGTTGTCGTGGAAACTTCAAAAACGGGTCATTCGATTGGAAATTCAAAGGGCTAGTGCCCTTTTTAATAGTCGAGAGTGATTGGAGGGCAACTATCCCCCCCAGCACGCCCATCATTCTCCCAAACATATCCAATCAAAATTTTGAAATAGCCATTTTGTTCAGCGTAGTTGATTTCCACATATAAAATATGTTTTACAGGAGGACATTCCCCCACAACTTCCGGGGCAAGGGTTTTAAGTTATGCACTGAGGGCATTTATGAACGATGTTGGCACAATGTACTATGTATTATTTTTTTTTCCTTTAGAGAAAAAATGGAAGAGAAAATTTTCTTTTCATATGGAAGGGGTCGTCGTTGAAACTTCAAAAGGGGCTTATTCGATTGGAAATTGAGAGTTCTAGTGCCCTTTACTATAGTCCAAAGTGATTGGAGGGCAACTAACCCCCCACGCCTATCATTCCCCCAAACACATCCCATCAGATAGAAAATATGTTTTTGAGAAGGACACTCCCCCACTTCCCTCGGGGCAAGTGTTTTAAGTTATGCCCTGGGGGCATATAAGGTTTTTATAGAAGGCGTTGTCGTAGAAACTTCAAAACAGGCTCATTTGAGTGGAAATTCGAATGGATAGTACCGCTCTTAACAGTCAAAAGTGATTGGTGGGCAACTAGCCCCCCCCTCACGCCCATTATTCCCCCAAACTCATACTATCAAAATTTTGAGATAGCCATTTTGTTCTGCGGATTTGATTTCGAGTTAAAATATATGTTTCTGAGGAGGACACTCCCCCACTACCCTCGGGGCAAGGGTTTTAAGTTGTGCCCTGGGGGCATATCAGGTTTTATAGAAGGCGTTGTCGTAGTAACTTCAAAAAAGGCTCATTAGTTTAGAAATTCGAATGGATAGTTCCCCTCTTAATAGTCAAAAGTGATTGGAGGGCACCTAGCCCCCCCCTCACGCCCATTATTCTCCCAAACACATACTATCAAAATTTTGAACTAGCTATTTTGTTCTTCGTAGTTGATTTCCAGATAGAAAATATGTTTTTGAGGAGGATACTCCCCCACTACCCTCAGGGCAAGGGTTTTAAGTTATGCCCTGAGGGCATATAATGTTTTATAAAAGGCGTTGTCTTAGAAACTTCAAAAAAGGGTCATTAGATTGGAAATTCGATGAGCTAGTGTCCTTCTTAATAGTCGAAAGTGATTGGAGGGCAACTAGCCCCCCCTCCACACCCATCATTCCCCCAAACATATCTACTCAAAATTTTGAGATAGCCATTTTGTTCATCGTAGTTGATTTCCACATATAAAATATATTTTTTAGGAGGACACTCCCCCACAACTTTCAGGGCAAGGGTTTTAAGTTATGCTCTGAGGGCATATAAGAATGATGTTGGCACAATGTACTATGTATTATTTTTTTTTCCTTTAGAGAAAAAATGGAAGAGAAAATTTTCTTTTCATATGGAAGGGGTCGTCGTTGAAACTTCAAAAGGGGCTCATTCGATTGGAAATTGAGAGTTCTAGTGCCCTTTACTATAGTCGAAAGTGATTGGAGGGCAACTAGCCCCCCCCGCCCATCATTCCCCGAAACACATCCAATCAGATAGAAAATATGTTTTTGAGAAGGACACTCCCCCACTTCCCTCGGGGCAAGGGTTTTAAGTTATGCCCTGGGGGCATATAAGGTTTTTATAGAAGGCGTTATCGTAGAAACTTCAAAACAGTCTCATTCGATTGGAAATTCGAAGGGATAGTACCCCTTTTAATAGTCAAAAGTCATTGGAGGGCAACTAGCCCCCCCCCCTCACGCCCATTATTCCCCCAAACACATACAATCAAAATTTTTAGATAGCTATTTTGTTCAGCGTGGTTGATTTCCAGATAGAAAATATGTTTTTGAGGAGGACACTCCCCCACTACCCTCAGGGCAAGGGATTTAAGTTATGCCCTTGGGGCATATAAGGTTTTATAGAAGGCGTTGTCGTAGAAACTTCAAAAAAGGGTCATTCGATTGGAAATTCAAAGGGCTAGTGCCCTTTTTAATAGTCGAAAGTGATTGGAGGGCAACTAGCCCCCCCTCCACGCCCATCATTCCCCCAAACATATCCAATCAAAATTTTGAAATAGCCATTTTGTTCAGCGTAGTTGATTCCCACATATAAAATATGTTTTTCAGGAGGACACTCCCCTACAACTTTCGGGGCAAGGGTTTTAAGTTATGCACTGAGGGCATTTATGAATGATGTTGGCACAATGTACTATGTATTATTTTTTTTTCCTTTAGAGAAAAAATGGAAGAGAAAATTTTCTTTTCATATGGAAGGGGTCGTCGTTGAAACTTCAAAAGGGGCTCATTCGATTGGAAATTGAGAGTTCTAGTGCCCTTTACTATAGTCGAAAGTGATTGGAGGGCAACTAGCCCCCCACGCCCATCATTCCCCGAAACACATCCAATCAGAGAGAAAATATGTTTTTGAGCAGGACACTCCCCCACTTCCCTCGGGGCACGGGTTTTAAGTTATGCCCTGGGGGCATATAAGGTTTTTATAGATGGCGTTGTTGTAGAAACTTCAAAAAAGGCTAATTTGATTTGAAATTCGAAGGGATAGTACCCCTCTTAATATTCAAAAGTGATTGGTGGGCACCTAGCCCCCCCCCCTCACGCCCATTATTCCCCCAAACACATCCCATCAAAATTTTGACATAGTTATTTTGTTCAGCGTAATTGATTTCCAGATAAAAAATATATTTTTGAGGAGGACACTCCCCCACAACCCTCAGGGCACGGGTTTTAAGTTTTGCCCTTGGGGCATTTAAGGTTTTTATTGAAGGCGTTGTCGTATAAACTTCAAAAAATTCTCATTCGATTTGAAATTAGAAGGGATATTACCCCTTTTAATAGTCAAAAGTCATTGGAGAGCAAGTAGCCCCCTCTCACGCGCCTTATTCCCTTGAAACACATCCAATAACAATTTTGAGATCGCTATTTTGTTCTGCGTAGTTCATTTCCTAATAGAAAATCTTTTTTTGAGGAGGACACTCCCCCACTACCCTCAGGGCAAGGGTTTTAAGTTATGCCCTGGGGGCATATAAGGTTTTCTAGAAGGTGTTGTCGTATAAACTTCAAAAAAGGGTCATTCGATTTGACATTCAAAGAGCTAATGTCCTTCTTAATCTTAGAAAGTGATTGGAGGGCAACTAGCCCCCCCCTCCACGCCCATCATTCTCCCAAACATATCCAATCAAAATTTTGAAATAGCCATTTTGTTCATCGTAGTTGATTTCCACATATAAAATATGTTTTTCAGGAGGACACTCCCCCACAACTTTCGGGGCAAGGGTTTTAAGTTATGCACTGAGGGCATATAAGAATGATGTTGGCACAATGTACTATGTATTATTTTTTTTTTCCTTTAGAGAAAAAATGGAAGAGAAAATTTTCTTTTCATATGGAAGGGGTCGTCGTAGAAACTTCAAAAGGGGCTTATTCGATTGGAACTTGAGAGTTCTAGTGCCCTGTACTATAGTCGAAAGTGATTGGAGGGCAACTAGCCCCCCACGCCCATCATTCCCCGAAACACCTCCCCTCAGAGAGACAATATGTTTTTGAGAAGGACACTCCCCCACTTCCCTCGGGGCACGAGTGTTAAGTTATGCCCTGGGGGCATATAAGGTTTTTATAGAAGGCGTTGTCGTAGAAACTTCAAAACAGGCTCATTTGTTTGTAAATTCTACGGGCTATAACCCCTCTCAATAGTCAAATGTGATTGGAGAGCAACTAGCCCCCCCCCCCTCACGCCCATTATTCCCCCGAAACACATCCAATCAAAATTTTGAGATAGCTATTTTGTTCAGCGTAGTTAATTTCCAGATAGAAAATATGTTTTTGAGGAGGACACTCCCCCACTACCCTCAGGGCAAGGGTTTTAAGTTATGCCCTGGGGGCATATAAGATTTTATAGAAGGCGTTGTCGTAGAAACTTCAAAAAAGGGTCATTCGATTGGAAATTCAAAGGGCTAGTGCCCTTTTTAATAGTCGAAAGTGATTGGAGGGCAACTAGCCCCCCCTCCACGCCCCTCAGTCTCCCCACCATATCCAATCAAAATTTTGAGATATCCATTGTGTTCAGCGTAGGTGATTCCCACATATAGAATATATTTTTCAGGAGGACGCTCCCCTACAACTTCCGGGGCAAGGGTTTTAAGTTATGCACTGAGGGCATTTAAGAATGATGTTGGAACAATGTAGTATGTATTATTTTTTTTTCCTTTAGAGAAAAAATGGAAGAGAAAATTTTCTTTTCATATGGAAGGGGTCGTCGTTGAAACTTCAAAAGGGGCTTATTCGATTGGAAATTGAGAGTTCTAGTGCCCTTTACTATAGTCGAAAGTGATTGGAGGGCAACTAGCCCCCCCACGCCTATCATTCCCCCAAACACATCCAATCAGATAGAAAATATGTTTTTGAGAAGGACACTCCCCCACTTCCCTCGGGGCAAGGGTTTTAAGTTATGCCCTGGGGGCATATAAGGTTTTTATAGAAGGCGTTGTCGTAGAAACTTCAAAACAGGCTCATTCGATTGGAAATTCGAAGGGATAGTACCCCTTTTAACCGTCGAAAGTGATTGGAGGGCACCTAGCCCCCCCCCCTCACGCCCATGATTGCCCCAACCTCCTCCAATCAAAATTTTTACATAGCTATTTTGTTCAGCGGAGTTGATTTCCAGTTAAAAAATATGTTTTTGAGGAGGACACTCCCCCACTACCCTCAGGGCAAGGGTTTTAAGTTATGCCCTTGGGGCATATAAGGTTTTATAGAAGGTGTTGTTGTAGAAACTTCAAAACAGGCTCATTTGATTAGAAATTAGAATGGCTAGGACCCCTCTTAATAGTCAAAAGTGATTGGAGGGCAACTAGCCCCCCCCTCACGCCCATTATTCCCCCAAACACATACAATCAAAATTTTGAGATAGCTATTTTGTTCAGCGTAGTTGATTTACAGATATCAAATATGTTTTTGAGGAGGATACTCCCCCACTACCCTCAGGGCAAGGGTTTTAAGTTATGCCCTGGGGGCATATAAGGTTTTATAGAAGGCGTTGTCGTAGAAACTTCAAAAAAGGGTCATTCGATTGGAAATTCAAAGGGCTAGTGCCCTTCTTAATAGTCGAAAGTGATTGGAGGGCAACTAGCCCCCCCTCCACGCCCATCATTCTCCCAAACAAATCCAATCAAAATTTTGAAATAGCCATTTTGTTCATCGTAGTTGATTTCCACATATAAAATATATTTTTCAGGAGGACACTCCCCCACAACTTTCGGGGCAAGGGTTTTAAGTTATGCACTGAGGGCATATAAGAATGATGTTGGCACAATGTACTATGTATTATTTTTTTTTTCCTTTAGAGAAAAAATGGAAGAGAAAATTTTCTTTTCATATGGAAGGGGTCGTCGTTGAAACTTCAAAAGGGGCTCATTCGATTGGAAATTGAGATTTCTAGTGCCCTGTAATAAAGTCGAAAGTGATTGGAGGGCAACTAGCCCCCCCCGCCCAGCAGTCCCCCCAACACCTCCACTCAGATAGAAAATATTTTTTTGAGAAGGACACTCCCCCACTTCCCTCGGGGCAAGAGTTTTAAGTTATGCCCTGGGGGCATATAAGGTTTTTATAGAAGGCGTTGTCGTAGAAACTTCAAAACTGGCTCATTTGTTTGGACATTCTTAGGGCTATACCCCCTCTTAATAGTCAAATGTGTTTGTAGGGCAACTAGCCCCCCCCCCCTCCCGCCCCGTATTCCCCCACACACAGACACTCAAAATTTTGATATAGCTATTTTGTTCAGCGTAGTTGATTTACCGATAGGATATATGTTTTTGATGAGGATACTCCCCCCCACAATCCGCAGGGCAAGTGTTTTAAGTTAGGCCCTGGGGACATATAAGGTTTTATAGAAGATGTTGTCTTAGAAACTTCAAAAAAGGCTCATTCGAATGGAAATTCCAAGGGCTCGTGCCCTTTTTAATAGTCGAAAGTGATTGTAGGGCAACTAGCCCCCCTCCACGCCCATCATTCTCCCAAACATATCCAATCAAAATTTTGAAATAGCCATTTTGTTCAGCGTAGTTGATTCCCACATATAAAATATGTTTTTCAGGAGGACACTCCCCCACAACTTTCGGGGCAAGGGTTTTAAGTTATGCACTGAGGGCATATAAGAACGATGTTGGCACAATGTAGTATGTATTATTTTTTTTTTCTTTAGAGAAAAAATGGAAGAGAAAATTTTCTTTTCATATGGAAGGGGTCGTCGTAGAAACTTCAAAAGGGGCTCATTCGATTGGAAATTGAGAGTTCTAGTGCCCTTTACTATAGTCGAAAGTGATTGGAGGGCAACTAGCCCCCCACGCCCATCATTCCCCCAAACACATCCAATCAGATAGAAAATATGTTTTTGAGAAGGACATTCCCCCACTTCCCTCGGGGCAAGAGTTTTAAGTTATGCCCTGGGGGCATATAAGGTTTTTATAGAAGGCGTTGTCGTAGAAACTTCAAAACAGGCTCGTTGGATTGGAAATTCGAAGGGCTAGTACCCCTTTTAATATTCAAAAGTGATTGGAGGGCAACTAGCCCCTCACGCCCATTATTCCCCCAAACAACTCCAATCAAAATTTTGAGATAGCCATTTTGTTCAGCGTAGTTGATTTCCACATATAAAATATGTTTTTCAGGAGGACGCTCCCCCACAACTTTCGGGGCAAGGGTTTTAAGTTATGCACTGAGGGCATATAAGAACGATGTTGGCACAATGTACTATGTATTATTTTTTTTTTCCTTTAGAGAAAAAATGGAAGAGAAAATTTTCTTTTCATATGGAAGGGGTCGTCATTGAAACTTCAAAAGGGGCTCATTCGATTGGAAATTGAGAGTTCTAGTGCCCTTTACTATAGTCGGAAGGGATTGGAGGGCAACTAGCCCCCCCCCCCCACGCCTATCATTTCCCCAAACACATCCAATCCAAATTTTGAGACAGCCATTTTGTTCAGCGTCGTTGATTTCCAGATAGAAAATATGTTTTTGAGGAGGACACTCCCCCACAGCCCTCAGGGCAAGGTTTTTAAGTTATGCCCTGGGGGCATATAAGGTTTTAAAAGAAGGCGTTGTCGTAGAAACTTCTAAAAAACTCATTCGATTGGAAATTCAAAGGGCTAGTACCCCTTTAAATAGTTGAAAGTGATTGGAGGGCAACTAGCCCCCCTCCCACGCCCATCATTCCCCCAAACACGTCCAATCAAAATTTTGAGATAGGCATTTTGTTCAGAGTACGTGATTTCCAGATAGAAAATAAATTTTTGAGGAGGACACTCCCCCACAACCCTCAGGGCAAGGATTATAAGTTATGCCCTGGAGGCATATAAGGTTTTTTAATTCTTTGTCGTAGAAACTTGAAAAAGGGCTCATTCGATTTGAAGTTCAAAGGGATAGTACCCTTTTTAATAGTCGAAAGTGACTGGAGGGCAACTAACCCTCCTCTCACGCCCACCTTTTCCCCTAACACTCCCAATAAACATTTTAAGACAGCCATTTTGTTCAACGTAGTTGATTTCCAAATAGAAAATATATTTTTGAGGAGTTCACTCCCCCACATCCCCCAGGGAAAGGATTATAATTTGTGCCTGGAAGAATTTAAGATTTTATTGAATTCGTTGTCGTAGAAACTTGAAAAAGGGCTCATTCGATTTGAAATTCAAAGGGATAGTAGCCTTTTTAATAGTCGAAAGTGATTTGAGAGCAACTAACCCCCCTCTCACGCCCACCTTTTCCCCAAACACATCCAATCCAAATTTTTAGATAGCCATTGTACTCAACGTAGTTGAAAGTTTCGGAAATTATGTGTTTAAGGATGTCAAACCCTCCCCCCACAGCCCTCAGGGCAGGGGTTGCAAGTTATGCCCTGGGTCTCATAAAGTTTTTTTGAAAGCGTTATCGTAGATACTTCAAAAAGGGCTCATTCAATTGGAAATTGAAAGGGCTAGTGCCTTTTTTAATAGTTGAAAGCGATTGGATAGCGACTAACGCCCCTCTCACGCCCACCATTTTCCAAAACACATCCAATCAAAATTTTGCAGGCCAAACTATAAAGTTTTAAAAAACGAAAAGATTTAAAGTATTATTTTCTTTTTCCCTTAAAAGACTATGTCAGTATAAAACGAACAAAATTAATTTAAAAAACTTTTTCCACAAAATAAGCTTTTCAAAGAAAAGTAAAGAACTCCATTAAACAAAAAATTAGCAAAAATAAAATAAAATAATCTACCAAGCGTGAAACTACCAAAAATCAGCATTGATAAATAAATGAAACCCAAAACGAACAGAAATTACAATAGTAAACAATAATAGAAAATATAAATGAATGTGCATTGTCAGTTTAATATACATATACTGATATTTAGTAATCAAAAGGTTTATATTATTTGATTTATTAAAGTTATAAAAGTAAAAACATTTATATTTTTTCAGTAAAGTGCAAATTTTGTTCTGGCCTTGGAAAGGCATAGGGGTTTTGCGCCCAACTTATTTTAATTTCTGCTCGTTTTGAGTTTGACTCGGTTAATTATTGTAATTTCTCTTCGTTTTGGAGTTTTATTTATTTATTGATGCTGATTTGTGGTAGTTGCACGCTTGGTAGATTATTTGATTTTATTTTTGCTAATTTTTTGTTTAATGGAGTTCTTTACTTTTATTTGAAAAAGTTATTTTGTGAAAAAAGTTTTTTAAATTAATTAACTTAAAAGACAATAGCTTTTGTTTTGTGTTTCCATCATAATTCCAGCCTTTGATTTGAATTACTATTCAATATAGTAGTTTAAATGTTTCCTTAGTTAAATTCAATATGATATTCTATAAAATTTGATCTTGAGTCAAAAATTCAATAGATATAAATTTTCGAAGCGCAATAATAATATTGCTGGTAAATTGTTTAGATTAGAAGAAAGGAATAATTGCACTGATTCTATTTTTTTTTTATACTATACCGAATAAATAATAATAACAAAGTATTTTACTTTCTTTTTAATTTTTCTATTTGATCATGTTATGTAGGGAATTAGTATGAAAAGTGATTTGCCTAGTTTGTTTTGTTGCAGCCTAATGATGTACATATTTTTATTTCCTTAGGGCGTGTTGTTTCTCTCCATTCACTGTGTTCAATTTTTGTGTACCAAAATAAATCCTTTTATCACATTTCAATTAATTCTCTTTAAATTTTGCGTCAAAATGACGAAATTGATGGCGATTTTTAGTTAAATTTCTATAACGCGATATAATTAAAGAGCAATAAGGTTTCAAAAAACCAACAAAGAAAAAAAAAACAACAAACGAGACTGCGGCCAGTGGAGAAAAAAGAAACGAAAAATGTAAAACAACGCAGATATTTCGCATGTATCCAAACAAGGCTTCTTCAGCACGAAAGAAACAAAGGAGGAACAAGATAAAAAAAAAACAAGCTAAAACTAAAAAAACAATAAAACCACCACCAAAAAAAAATACATACATATATATGCAATTGGCGCAAACTCATCCAAGCAGGGAAAAGATGATATTATAGAGTTACTTCAGTGAGAACACTAGAGTAACTGAGGGAAAATAAAAAAAAACTGGAAAATATTTTAATTATGCTGTTGCGAAATAATCCTTTTATTGGCTATTATTGAAGCAAATTGTTTTGGTCTAGCAGGTAAAGTAGTCCCCTTGTGATTATTTAAAATCTTAACTCCCTTATTGACTGTTGATTCACTCTTTAAAGAGATTATCATAAATTGGGTCAATATTTAAACTACCTATGTCCCTATTTATCGAAAGGTTAGCAAATATATGTTTTTTTTATTACTATGGCTTCTCTCGCCCATTGTGTGTACCCCATATCATTTGAAATAGCTAAGGCCTCATCAAATTTTACAAAGTGATCTGGTTGAAACCAAATATATTCTGCTAAGGCTGAAACGAAAGTATCCGGAGGCTTGCTTAGTTGTAGGGTTTTTTCTATCGAATTTCGATATTCAATAAATCTTTCAGTAAATTGTTGGTGACTCCCACCAATATTGAACTTCCCACAAGAACAAGGAATTTTATACACCACACTGACTAAATATCCCGAGGTTAAATCTTTCCCAGAATTAAAAAAAAAACTACCCATTGGTCTCAACGATTTGAAACAGGTATTAATATTAAATTTACACAAAATCTGTGAAAGTTTCTCTTCCAAACCAGGCACATATGGCAATGAAATGGAGCTTTTTCATATATTTAAATCTGAAAACTGAGAAATCCCAATAACCCTACTATCATGTTTAACACGTCTATTTTCAATTATTTTGTCAATGAACTTAATTCGGTAATTGTTACAGAACATAGTATCCCTCTAATATAACGATTCCGTATCCAGAAATTCATTGGAATAAATTCTATAGATTATATCCAGTAGTGAAATCACAACCCCCCGTTTCACCGCCATAGGGTGGCAAGAATGAAAATTCAAATACCTATCATTGTGCGTAGGCTTTCTATAAATCGAGAAAAGTAAATGGACATCCCTTTTAATTAATAAAATATCCAGAAAAGGTAATTCATTATTTTCCTCAAACTCAACTGTAGATTTAATATTGTTATCAAAACTATTCAAATGCTTACAAAATAGGTCTAAGGAGTTTAATCCATGTTTCCAAACGCTAACTACATCATCCATGATATCCTACCCTAGAAACAAGGGGAGAATCGAAAACTGTGTATAGCGGAAGTTTCAATAGAATCTATGAAAAGATAATAAAGGAGATAGAGAAGCCCCCATAGGTAACCAAAATTTTTTCTATAAAACTGCTCTCTAAAACCAAAATAAAAAGAAAATTCATTTACTAGGATGATTAGTTTCATAGTAATTTCAATATCCAAAGTGGCTAAAGTAATATCTTGCATTAAATCAAAATGTTTTTCTAATTTACTTTTTAAAATGTCCTCACACCTTTTTAAATCACAATTTGAATACATGGAAACAACATCGAAGCTACAGAGAATTGAACTTTTCTCCAGCGTGAAATTTCTCAATTTATTAGTAAGATCAGTCGAATTTTTTAAATATGATCTTTGTGTTCCCAAAAGTGGACGCAATGCTACCGACAACCATTTTCCTAATTTCGAAACAGGTGACGAAAAAGTTGTTTTTTTGTCATGGCTGGCCAGTTTAGCTTAAGATATTGTATTAAGGTTTCACTTTATTAATCACTGTCAGCATGGATAGGAGTTGTCGTAGAAACTTTCGAAGGTGCTCATTCAGCTGAAAATTGAATTTTTTGGTGCTTTTTATAAGGGTTAAAGGGCCTGATGCCATTCTGTTTCCCTCCCAGACCCTTTTTCGCAACCCTTCGTGCAACGCTATGAGATTAAAATTAGGTATTTTGTTCAAAACAGTCAAAATGTCATGAAGTTTTTCCATAACACCCTCGTATGTTTTGTTATACCCAGAGTATAGCCCCCCACATTTTCTCCTTGTTAAGTACTACATCTATAAGATACGAATCTGAAGTGTCAGATTTGCTGCTCCTGTCCCCTCAATTAGTTCCCAGCAACCCTTTCAACAAGTCCTAATAGTTTCAACTTAATACCCTCGGCTGTGCTTAGGCTATTGCTGATAGTATATTTTAACAACCCTCTTGCAAATAACATGCTCTGATGTTGATCAATAACCCCCTCAAAATTACCTGGAAGCACTCGCAATTGGAAATGGTGACAGTCGTAAATAGTTAAAGTCAAATTAATGAATGGTCGCAGCCGTTGTTGAAGTAGTTGCAGTAAGGGGCCTGAAAGTTTCAAGTTAAACCCTTGTCTGTTCCTAAAGTATTATAGATATACCTTTTTGTATAAGCCATTTACACATAGTGACCTTTGATTTAGTAAAAATGCCCTTCAGCATTCACTAAAGTTTCACATTGACACCCTAACTCTTTTGGAACACAACTGGGTTGAAACATTCCTTCCTTTCCCAAAGACAAATCCTGTGTTAACAATCAACATATTGCATAATCTATAAACTGTCAAATAATTTACCCTAAATATGCATACTATTTCTGGTCAGTGTTTTATCAATTGCCCTCATGTCTATTCTTCAATTAATTTTTTTTAGTCCTTCCTCAGCGTGCCTAAAGGCTATTGATGAGAGTAAAACAAAGTTCTTATTGTCTGTCTACTTTTTACCGTTTTTGGTGATTTTGTCTTTTAAAATCAGGTGATAAATTCAAAACCTTATATTCAAATTTTTCTTACTCAAGGTAAAAACCACCTTATAAACCTTTTTGAATTCATCGAAAGATAACTGCCCCTTTTTGTTCAGTAAGATCTCTTCTGTAGATAATTTTCGGTACTCATACAGTCCCGCCTTTAAAAAGACATCTTTGTAATACTTTGAACACACATCAAACAACGCATACAAGTGAGAAACCATTTAAATGTGATGTATGTGAAAAGACCTATTGTTGCTATGATCCTTTAAACATACATAAAAGAATGCATACGGGTGAGAAACTGTTTAATTGCGATGCTTGTGACAAGACATTTTATCAATCTGCAAACTTGAAAACACCTCATAGAACGCATACAGGCGAGAAACCGTTTAAATGCGATGTTTGTGACAAGACCTTTTCTCGCTCACAACAATTAAACATACATCAGAGGTCGCATACTGGTGAAAAACTGTTTAAATGTGATATATGTGACAAAACCTTTTCTCACAACGATACTTTGAAAATGCATAAAAGAATGCATACCGGTGAAGATCGGTTTAAATATGATGATTGTAACCAGACTTTTTCTCGTGCACAACAATTGAACATACATCAAAGAGCGCATACTGGTGAGAAACTGTTGAAATGCGATATATGTTACAAGACCTTTTCTCACAACGATACTTTGAAAACACATAAAAGAATGCATACAGGTGAGAAACCGTTTAAATGCGATGTATGTAAAAAATGCTTTTCTGAACTGGGTAGTTTGAACCGGCACCAAAGAGTTCATACAAGGGAAAAACTGCTTAAGTGCGATGCTTGTGACAAGACATTTTCTCAACCTGCAACCTTGAACACCCATCAAAGAATTCATATGTGACCAAATCTTTCGTCAAGCAGGATATTTGAACAAACACCAAAGATTGCATACGGATGAGTAGCCAATTCATGTTTGTATGTATCTATGTGATCCATGCGAGAAGTGTTCTTTGCAAGTCTGCTCTGAATTAACATCTAACAACCTATTCCAGAAAAATTCTCTAAATTTATAGACTATTACAAGAAATTTGGAACAATAGTAATCTTTATTTAAAGAAGAAAACTTGATGAAAAATTAATTTTTCAAAGAAAGTATAGAGTCCATTAAGCCAAGAATGAGCAAAATAAAGTAAAATAATCTTCCGTAAAATTACCACAAATCACTATCAATAAATAAATGAAACTCAAAGGGAACAGAAATTACAATAAATAGCCAAGTCAAACTCGAAACGAGCAAAAATTAACTTGAGTAGGGCTGATATCCCCTATGCCTTCTCAAGACCAGAACCCAATTTATGGTTTTGGGAAAGAAGCAACAAAAAAACAAATGACTGTGGATTGTCAGTTTAATTGACATATACTGATATTTATTCCTTAAAGTTTTGATGATTTTTTCTTTATGAAAGTAAGAAAAGGGAAACATTTTAAATGTATTTTATTTTAAACCCTCTTGAAGTTTCGATCGGATAGGTTTTGGGGAATGATAGGCTTGGGGGGGGGGGGCTGATATTCCTCAATTGAGTTTTGACTCTTAAAAAGGGCACTAAAACTTCCAATCAAATGAACCCCATCTGATCCAAATTCTATACAACTATCTGTTCCATAAAAACCTTATATGCCCTGGGCATAACTTACAACCCTTGCCCATGGGCTCTAGGGGATTTTGTGCACCCTAAAGACATTGCTTTGTGATTTTTTGTATTATTGGTAACAAAATGCTTATCTCACAATTTCAATTGAATGTGTTTTGGGATAAAAGGATGTCAAAGAGGGGGCTAGTTGCTCTCCATCATGTTTGACTTATAAAAGGAAACTAGAACTATTCATTTAGAATCAAATGAGCCTCTTCTTAAGTTCACACAACCACTCCTTCCATAAAAACCTTATATCCCCCTGGGGCATAATTTACAACCCATACCCCTAGCCTGTGAGGGTTTCTGTCCACCTCAAAGACCTCATTATATGATCTTTGGAGTATTTTTTAACAAATGGCTATCTTAAAATTTTTATCAGATGCATTTGTGGAAATTAAAACGTAGGGGGGGGGGGAGGGTGCCCCCGAAAACTTCAACTCTTAAAAAGGAAAATAAAACATCTGATTTCAAGTCAAATGAGCCCCCACCGGAGCTTATACTTTCCATAAAAATCTTATATGCCCTGGGGATATAACTTATAACCCTTGTGCTGAGGGCTCTGGGGGTGGAGGGGGGCGATATCCTCAAAGACTTAATTTCCAGTTCTTTCATCTACATTGAACAAAATGGCTATCTTAAGATTTTAGATGTGTTTTGGGAATTGATTGGCGTGGGGGTTGGCTTGTTGCCCTCCAATCACTTTTTACTATTAAAAAAGGCCCTTTTAATTTCCAATAGCATCATCAGTTACATCAGTAACTGACAGAACCGAAACATGGTAACATCAGTTGCTGAACCTTACAACTTTTTGTGTTGCTGAAACTTCCAACATTCCCAATTGGGAAAACTTTTAGATACCCGATACTGTGTCTTTACTCTGTGAGTATTTTAGTAAAAACAGTCCTTAGATACTAACAACGGTAAAATTTAAGTTATATAACACCAAAAGAGATGTTTTTTCACCTTTGCTGGCATTTAATCCAAAACTGCTCGTTCTCCTAAACAGAGACTTAGCTAGATGATAGAAAATTCTGAAAAATCAACTGATTTTTATTCAAACACAGATATATTGAGGAGGTTGCTTGTTAGCCAGAAGTTGTAGGCTAGATTTCTGTGGAAAGCTTAAAACTAGTCCGAGTTTATACCTTTTTAGTACAATGCTGGATAAGGTATAAGCATTTTTTTGCTAATTTTTTTGGGCAAAAAAAGGTAAATGAAAGCGGGAACATAGTCCACTAATTGGTAAAGAATTAGGAATATCATGCTATTCGAATTTAGGTCAAAATTTTAAAAATAACCGGACTGTGGAATTCTCAATTCTGAAATGTCTAAATCTCAAGTAGCCTTCAGATAAATATAGAAATTCACCAACAATGGGTAAAGACCACTAATTGATAAAGAATTCAGACTACCATGCTATTTGAATTTAGGTCAAAATTTCATCAACAATCGGACTTAGAATTAGGGATGGATGAAGATGGGGAAATTATTCAAATCAATGGATTGTTAATCTTTTTAATTTTGGATCTCCTGTAGGACTAAGGTCATCCTGACCCCATCCTGTACAGCTTTGAATATTGATGAATATTGATCTTCTATTTTATTATAAAAATCTATTCATGTTGTATTATGTTTTAACTGCTTATATATTTAGATACATTAGTTTTTGCTTCATTTGTTAAAAATATGTCTTCATCATTGTTGATGAAGATGTTGATTTTATCAATACATG
>NC_142803.1:12563775-12636922 GCF_049724085.1 Artemia sp. Qi Xiang Cuo
ATCACATTCATCTGGTCTTTTACCTGTCTTTATTCTCCTTTTGCTCGAGTAAGCACATTCTGTACAAAATCTCGTTGTGCAAACTCTGATAGTAGATGGTGCTAGACATTTATGTATTTTCTTGTTAGTAGAGAGAGGACACAGAATGGAAATGAATAGACTGCACACATCTTATTAAAGTTTTCTTTCCCCTTTCTGTACTTTCTGGTGTGCATTGAGATTTCATTGTTGGTAAAAAATCTTCTGGCACACACCAAATTTTTAAGATTTTTTTTTTTTATGTATTATCTGATGTCTTTTCAATTTTCTCTGCCTTTTCTTGATCAAGTGACTATTCAAACAGGTTGTATGTTTATTTAAGTATTTTGATTCAGTTTAGGATTCAATCAAATTTAGGATAGCGCTGGTAGATGGATTCTGCTACAGCTACCGGTAAATCCAACTGCAAATCTAGCTCGGAGATGCTTGGTGAAAAGTGCCCTTCTAAAAAGATGTTTCCTCATATCACTAATACATTCTCGTAAACAAATGGGACATCTTCTTCTCTTCCCCATTCGTCCCCCTTTTATTACAGTTTTTTTTCGTTTGTTTCTTCCAGCTTAGCGTGAGACAAGACAAAGAGAAGTGACAGAATAGATGAAAAGTACATAATTTGGGCTATATACGAATAGGGGGTAGGGTGGTGTAAAGTATTTGGACAGTGTGAAGCTAGAAAATAAATCTTACTACATAATATGCAGCATAATTTTGCACATTAGGCGTGCAGACCACTACATTTTGTGAAAGACCCTCAATCTTGTGATTCCTATCGCCCAATTACTTTTCGTTCGGTTATTGCAAAACTAGTTGAAAAGATTATTCTCTTAAAAATATCGAATAGGGGTGACCACGGAGGTCATCAGTTTGATTTTCGCACGGGTCTATTTGTTGGGAATTCACACGCAGTTTTCGTGGCTACTTTAGAGAAGTATGAGAAAATGAGCCTTTATATGTTTGTGCACTGCACACTGCTAAAACTTTTCTAAAAAAGTGGAAATCCAGGCCTGAGCGTGCACATATTTCCTTTTGGTGAATTGACTTTCCCTTTAAGTACTCTCTGAAAGTTCCAACTTAATACACACATATTTTTTTGAGACATGCCATTTTGAAAATCTGCATTTCAAACATTTCAAAACATGGGGGTGGGGGGGGTGGGGGGGGGTGGGGAGGGATGTATCCAAGCTATCAAAGAAAGTAAACAGATTATTTTGTGAATGGTATCAAGTTTTCTATTTAATGTCAACTAGAGGAAGTATGAAACTAAATTAAACACTACTATTTGGGTCCAGATTTTTAAAAGGGTGTAGGTTTTTAAAAATTGAAAATTTTTAAAAACAAGTCGTTTTGACATTTATAACAAGAGTTTTCTGCTGAAATTGATTTTTCTGAATTCTACTCTCTTAAAGAAATTTCCAAAATGCTCCAAAATAATGAACGGTTATTAATAAGAAGTATGAAGTAAATATATCATTCAAAGAAAAACGATTTGTCCACAAAATGGTGAAATTTTTATTTAGTACCAACTTGCGTAAGTTCAGAAATCAGAACAAAAAGGGTACATTCCCCAAAACAGGTATTTTAAGAAATATAAAGGGGGGATATCTAGGAGAGATCACTTAAAAGCACAACAGAGCAAGCCAAACCTTAAAAAAACCTCTTTAAAAAAAACGTTTTAAATCCAGCTACTAAATGACTTTGCCTTTAATTTGAATACTTTAATTTATTCACATGATTTTGCATATTTAAATCTTTTACGGACATGTGGTCTTGACTCAATAATTAAGTACCGAAACAAATATAATTATCAAAATGTCTTTGCAAAATGTTTACTTTCATACATTCCTACATATATTTATTAAAGTAGATTATAGGCTATTATTCTTCTATACCGTACTTGAGATTTAGGTTTTGTTTTCGTTGCTTTTTTGTAGATTGATTTTTACCGAGTTTTTGCTCATAACTAAAATGTCATTAAAGTGCATGACTAAAATGTCAACCAAATTGACAAACAAATATTCTAAAAAAAACTTTTTTTATAAAAAAAAAAACAACCTTTACGAACATAATTTTTTTTTATAAAGACTCATTCTTTTCCTTGAACGGTCTGATAATTATTCAAACGTAAATTAAATGAACACGAAAATGCTCTCTTAAATACTTTATATCTCTATGGTCCTGGCGAAACTAAATTGTACATGAATATTTTCTTTGATGTCTAATGAAATTGCTTTGATCAGAAAAACTCTTCTAGCAAACATCAAATTTATATTATGTCTCACCAGTATGTATTCTTTGGTGCTTCTTCAAATCCCCTGAAGTAGAAAAGCTCTTTTGGCAAACATCACATTTATATGGTCTCTCACCTGTATGTATTCTTTGGTGTGCATTGAGAGAACCCAGTTGGGAAAAGCTCTTCTGGCACACATCACATTTATATGGTCGGTCACCCGTATGTATTCTTTGGTGCTAATTAAAAGTACCTTTTGTAGAAAAGCTCTTCTGGCACACACCACCATTATATGATCTTTCACAAGTCTGTATTATTTGGTGTTAATTGAGATAAACCAGTTGGGAAAAGCTCTTCTGGCACATATCATTTATATGGTCTTTCACCTGTATGTACTCTTTGGTGCTTATTCAAATTCCTGATGTAGAAAAGCTCTTTTGGCACACATCACATTTATATGGTCTTTCACCAGTATGTAGTCTTTGATGTGCATTGAGAAAACCCAGTAGTGATAAGGTATTTTCCCAACTGTATCCCCTGGATACAGGCTTGCTGTGGGGGGTAAATTTTGTCATAGGGAATGATCATTTGACGTTAAGTGAAATCCGACAAGTATGTTGAAAAGAAAATGGAAATTTTTAACCTTCCCAAAAGATTTTCAAAAAAAAAAAAAAAATAATTGAATGCCCAAAAAACCAAAAACAGGATATCAATAGGAGCTTTTTAACTTGTCTTAACTTGAAACTGCTAAAACTACTAAAACACTGCAATTCTAAAAACTATTTTTAAGAATGCTATAATACTTTCATCATTCCTAAAAGTACTTTAATTTACCCCCCCCCCCCTAATGGTTAAATTTTAGCCCAACTTAAATTTTCCTTCTAGAAATTTTTCTTGTGACTCTGTTATAGAGTCACAAGATTTGGGGGTAATATTGACATATTTGATGACGAGTAGGGTCCAAGCACAGCTTGATAGCAACTATAAAGTAATGTTAAAAATTTACATAACCTCCCGAAGACAATATTTCTCCCATTCTGTTACATCCGACATCAAAATCACGCTCTAATTTTTTAGAAGTCGTTCTAAAGAAGTGACCAAAAGAATTCTGAAAATTCGACAAAAAATTCAAAAAACTGGGCCTTTTAAAATAAAAAATAAATATATTTTCAGTATTAGACTTAGAAAAAGAATCTGGAAGGGAGACTCAAGCACCCTGTCCCCCAATCTGCCAAGAAGCGAAAGTTGTCAACTTATAAAAGCGAACGAAATATTACAGACCACTTTATGACAAATAAAGTTGAGATACATACATGTATATCTCTATTTCTAACGTATTATTGAAAAATCAAATTAAAGTTTAAATGAAAAAAAGAGGAGACTAAACAATGAGTGATACAATCTGTACAAAGTAGTGATAAATTATCTTGTAAAATACAATTAAATCGGAAAAATGGAAAAAAATAACAACTAAACCGTCACTACACCGAGCTACTGCAACGCATTAGTAGATTAATAAGGTCAAATGGATCTTAAATGACTCTAACGAGAAACATTTTTTTTCACAGTTATTTTTTCTTTACATCTAAATTGGTTTAATGTATTGTCATGTAATTTGAAACTAAAAAAGAGCCTTAATGTAGGCATATGTTAGTGATATTCAAATTCTTTAAAAAACTCAATAGATAGGAAAATATTTTCTTGTTCAAATTAATCTCACAAAAATTTAGTTTCAGACATACCTTCACCATCTATTTCTGGGGAGCCTGACTCATATAGTAAAGTGGAAGAAACGTGTGAAATACAGAAAGACAGATTTTGATGTTCAGCAGACATAATAGGATTCTAAATTTCCACGAGCGCAACGATATCATTTGGTGAAGCGTCTTGAGCTTCTATAAGAATGAAAATAAATAATGAACACACAAAAACAATAAAAGTATAATAAGTATTTTCTATAATTTACCCAGAAAAAAACAAAAATCACAAAAAAAGTGAACGAATTTGGAAAATGAGACATAACAAGAAGCCTAAACACGGACCTTGATAGTTTGAATATTACAACACAAAGTTTAAAAGTCAGAATTTCATTCAAAATTTCGTATCCCCACAATTACTAATTAACTTTTATAAATAAAAATAATTGGAGATAACAGATATATAACCACCAAGGACATTTTTTTGGAAACTATAATCATAAAGTATCAATGCTTTATAGACTTGGTGTAACTCCAAAAATAAAAAAAAAAGTCTCAGAAGAAACTTTGACCTCGCAATTGTTCTGCTTAAAGTTTTAGTTCCTTTTAGGTGTTTTCTGATGATTTGGAAGAGAAATTTAGCCTTCACATGGGAATTTTGAAATAATACTTGAAAGCTTCATAAAAATTTTTCTGTTTTGTTAGAAAAGGAAAAACTTTTCAAATATGACTATTCCAGGTTCAAGCTGATTCTACAACATTGTAAGTTGAATCATACCTTCGCCATCCTCATCCTCAGGACCCGACTCACACTCTAAAGTGGAGTTCCTGGGTGAAAGATCTACAGGTAGACTTCGATGTTCAGGTAGTAGAGCACAATCTGACATTTCCATGGGTGTTTTGGTATGAATGGACTGATAGTGACAGAAAGAACTAGAAAAGCAATAATAGCATATTTCAGTGATTTACCCAAAATAATAAAGGTTGGAAAAAATAAATAATAATGGTCGAGCACATGAATTACAGATTAGTCATTTGATTAGCACTAGTTATTTAGAAGACTATAAATATTTTGAAATATTACGACGCAGTTTTCCAGGTATATGTTGCATAAACTACAATGCAATAACTTCTGCTGGTTTAAGTCTCAAGTTCTTTCTCTAATTCCACCAGAAAATATTTATTTTGTTTCTTAGATTAATTTATTTTCATTTTCAGGTTTTAAAAATCCCAATAAACCTTACAAAAAGATCTTGGTCCAGCTTAGGCAAAGAAACTAAAGAAGTCAACAAGTGTTT
Organism: Artemia sp. Qi Xiang Cuo; assembly: GCF_049724085.1. Taxonomy (NCBI): domain Eukaryota; kingdom Metazoa; phylum Arthropoda; class Branchiopoda; order Anostraca; family Artemiidae; genus Artemia; species Artemia sp. Qi Xiang Cuo. Next base: position 12,569,037 of record NC_142803.1, read on the forward strand.
TGTCAAATTAAATAAAAAAAAAGTTTTTTCAACTGAAATTAAAAACTTAAAAACGAACCAACATTATTCCCTATGAGAGAGGGTCTGCTATAATTCTGATATTAAATAAATTAATTATTTATTTTTATACTAAAATCAGATGGGTACCCAGGAGGTGACACTATACCCGGACAAAACAAACCCAATATTCTTGAGATTGGACATATACGACATGTAAACAATTAACGAATTGCCTAACCGTCCTCTCTTAGGGCTGGGTAGTGGGGGGGGGGGGGCTGACATCCCCAAAGGCACAATTACTGGACTTTTCAACAATGCTGAAGAAACTAGATGTCTCAAAATTTTGATTTGATGATCTGTTGGGAAATGATGGGCAGGGGAGGGGAGCTTGTTGTCCTCCAATCACTTCTGACTCTTAAAAAGGGCACTATAACTTCCGATTTCCAATATAATGAGCTCAACCCATAGCTTATACGACCACTGATTCCATATAAACCTTATAAGCCCCCGGGGCATAACTTAAAAGCCTTTCCCAAGACTCTTGGGGGCTATTTCCACCCCGAGGGCTTTTTTTTATATGATCCCTGGACTGGATGAAAAGAATGGCAATCTCAAATTTATGTCAGATGCATTTGAGGAAAAGAGGACGAGGAGAGTGGGGGGGGGGGGAGGGCTGGTCGCCCTCTGTTCCCTTTTGACTCCTAAAAACGGCAATAAAACTTCTGATTTCGAATCGAATGACTCCACTCCAAAGTTTATATGACCAGTGGTATTGTACAAATAACAGTTAAATAGGGATAAATCCTTTTTACAGATAGTAAAAAAAAAATAACAAAAAACAATCCGATATTTTGGTTACATATTCAGTTACAATAATCAGCAGAAATACTGATGACGGTATTTCTGCAGTATTTCCACTGATGACAGTCACTGTATATGTGACCGAAATATCTGGATTTTTGTTATTGTTTTTACACAATTTATTAACAGAGTTATCCTTATTTTAACTGCTATTTGTGCGCCATGGAAAGGCAGTGTGATCATCGAAAATATCAATCACAGCTTCCATAAAAACCCTGGGGGGGGGGTTCATCCACAAAGACATAATTACTGGACCTTTCAACTATGCTGAACGAAGTGGTTTTCACAAATTATGATTGTATGTTTGAGGAGATACCGGGCGTGACGGGCAAGGGGGGGGGGCTGAATGACTTTCAATCACTTTTGACTTTTAAAAGGGGCACTATAACTTTGAAATTTGAATCTAATGAGCCCCTTTCGAAGTTTCTACGACAGCTCCTTCAATACGCAATGCTCTAGTCAGTAAAAAAGAACAACCCCCAAAAAAATAATACATTGTGCTATTTACTTAGGCTGCGCTATTGCGCTCCCTATGATTCATCAATTTTACATCATCCTCTTCTAAAGTTTTATTTTTCATTTGAACTCTTCACAATTTCATACCTAACAAACACCTGGCTTTCTTCTTTATCAATAAATTACAATATGACTTGTCATATCCCTCTAGATATGTATTGCAAATAAAATTGGTCTCTGGGCAAATAAAATAAAAAATCAATTCTGTATTTTAGTTTGAGTAGTGTTTTTAGTAGGGGAGATCGGCTTTATGTCCCTATCAGGCTGAAAAACCTGTTCAGCAAACCCCTACACAAAAAAATAGGAAAAGAGAAAAGTTCAATCTTGAGATTAGTTTAAATTCGTATTACTTAGTCCAGTTTTCTAAGTTTTTTTTATAGAATATATATTTTGTCTACAAAATATTTGAGAAGTACCTTCATTGTCAAAAAGTGTGGAGCCCACTTCCTGGGTGTCAAGCTCAAGTTTACACGGCTCTGAAAGGCCAAGAAAACTACCCAAAGCAACATCGTCTCGTTTAAGAGACGAAACAAGTTTTCGATTATCACAGAGATTACTGCCCCTTGGTAAAACATCTTCAACTGATATGAAACAATAATATTAAGATACGTACAACAAATTGAATAGTAAAGCTTATCAAGCCAAGCCAACTATTTTTATTTTAAATTAAAGTATCAACAAAATGGTCCCTCAAAAGGACAGAAATGAAAGAATAGAAAACTGACCAAACAGTGTTTGGCCTGACAAATAGGCAGAATAAAATCTTAGGGTCCAGCATTGAACAAAAGGGGAATCCTGAAAGTTCTTCTAAGGGCTATGTGTTTAAAAAAAAAAACAGTTAAAAAACGTGGGCTATAAACATTTTACTAGCATATTGACTAGTAACTAAGGGACTGGATGTCCCTTTTATTTTAATTAGGTTAAGTTCTTATATACTTGATTCAAATACTCCCATTTTTGTGACTTTCGGTTTCAGAAGAAATGGACTAAACAGGACGAGAAACAGAAACAAACTTTCTACATAAATAACAGAAAACAACCACCGATGGCTATCATCGTTTACCCAACACTGTCCATCTTCCAAAGAAATGGGTAATGTTTCAATCTCTGAAACATACTAGAATATAGCACAGCCTCTCTCGTTTCACCAATATACTGCTGACCCTTAGGTACAGCGGCTTAGAAGAAAGGATTCTAGGCAGTTGCAAACAGTTTCAATCAAGCAAACCAATTCCGCATCTAAACAAAACCACTGCAACTCTGAGATCCCAAGCAATCTTCCTGTACTTAACTTTTTTTAGTTTCATAAATATGGTAAAGACAAGGTAATAGTTTTGCTAGATTGAAAGTGTTCCTTTGCTTTGATGACTTTGTTCCAGCATACCTACTCAAATACATTACAAGCAAACAGTAAATATGGCTAAGAAAAGAACAATGGATAATCTGAATAATAAAGTTCCATTTTTCAATAACTACTTCAACACATCTGATAATAATTTTCCATTTGTTCAACAGTCAATTTGCCTTCCAAACTTAAATCTTTGGGTCTTTTTCCTTCGCATTGAGCGAAAATCAGCAAAAACAATAAACAAATAAGTAAATAATACGTTGTGCCAACATCGTTCTTTACTTAGGCTGCGTTATTGTGCTGCCTATGATATATAACACAGTCTTTGCTACGAGCACCCCTGAAAATTCCCATGGTGCACCCCTGAAAATGCCAGAAAATTCACATGGAATTGAAACGGAATATAATAAAGGATAAATAAAAGAAAAGTTACACTACGGACCTTCACCAAGCGTATGTAGATTAGCAAAACTATTCGCTCAGGATGGCTGGCCAAGGGTTTGCTCTTCTTTGAGCGTTTTTTCAAAAACTTCTCTGCAAGATGGTTAATAAGGACTAATGGATCAGATATACCAGAATTACGCATGACATTAAAGCTCATCATCCTGTGTGGAAGTTTCAGAAGGAGCTTCACAAATCGAAAAAAACAGATTTTTTACTTTTGCACACTGAGCAGACAACAAGTATTTCCAAAAAGATGCTATCAGCACATCCAAATTCTTTGATAGTGGATTGGCGGCCTTGTTCAAATTAAGCAGGTCGTCAGCATATGTCATCATCAAAACATCAATCCGGTTTGAAACACAAGATGTAGCTACTTGGGATGGTGCCAATACAACGCAAATGTTGTAGATGCTCAGAGACACAACTGAGCCTTGCCTGACCCCTTTACGGACATGCACAACAGCAAATTCGACTGGATTTGAGGGTGTTATGATTTACCCTCTAAGGATATTGTACACGTAATATAGTATTCTGAAAAGGCTTAGATTTAGCCCTTCTTTATGCACTTCTAGAAGAATCTGTGCGTGTATTGTCGATTCGTAAGTCCGCCTCAAATCAAATGAGCCAATAACTAGAGGGTCCCCTAATGCCTCAGTCGCACAAAATAGCAGCAAGGGCAAATAGAGCATCAGCGCAATCGAGCCCTACTGTAAAACCAAACTGGTGGTTTGGCAATTGGCATCAGTGTCTAGCATTCAAAAACATCACAATTTCTATATCAAGTTTCGTTGTCCGCCATATTATTTGTGATGTTTGCTGTTGCATGTCTTCTAACCACATATCTTGTTGTGCTTCATTTTCGTTCATCATTGTCTTAGATCTTTTTTTCAATGTCTTTGGCTTTGGCTGTTCAGATATTCTTCTAACTGCATATTTTGTTTTGCAACATTTTTGTTTCCTATTCAATATGAAAGTCACTGTTGCTTGATCCATGGATTTTACTTTAGCTTTTCAGATTCATTCATCCTTTTGTATAATTTTTCATGACATCAGAGATACCAAAAAAAAATCTTCTTTTCAGCTTTTCCCCAGTAATTATGTTTTTGCTTTAATTAGGTGGTTACATAATCCAGTAACAGCCAGGCATATTCTATTGCATATACCCTCTTAATAATCCAAGTTTAGAGTATGCATTAGCATAATTATTGTTTTATTTTGTAGTCAAAGGGTGGCAATTTAGCAATTTCAATTGTATTGAGAAATTCTGGAGTGTATTGAATTGTGCATTTATCATGTTTTTCTTCAGTCTTAAGTCATAGTGGTGACAAATCAGCAGTTTCTGCTGAATTAAAAAACTACTGACTCGATATTTCGTTAATTACTATTTATATTTGTGAGGCTTGCTGTTGCATACTTCGTAAACACCAATCTCGTTGTGCTTTCTTTTGTTCATCGATAGCTAAAAAATTTTTCCATACCATTTGTTTTATCTATTAGAATTGTCTTCTAACCCAAAATTTCTAATGCAACATTTTTGTTTGCAGTATTATGTGATTCTTGCTGTTGCAGGTTCCGTGCCTTTTAATATAGCTTTTTAGGGTCATTCATGACCTTGAATAATTTTGCTTGCGTCATTGATACCATAAACGATTCAACCCTAGGAAAATTGCAACATGAGGATAAACAAATGTGAGGTCATTTACATGAAAAATATTTTCCAAAATTATGGCTCTAAAAACAATCTTTCTGAAACTGATTACCTTAGTATCCAGATTTTTCAGGGAGGAAAATTTTAGTGTGCCAATAAAAAAAATATAAACAGAGTCATGCTTAGGAAAAAAATATATAAATAAGTACAACGATACACAGTCGCTAACATAAAAAGAGAATATCAAGAATAATAAAAGGGACAAAAGAAAAGATCTGAAAGCTGAATAAACAAATTGAACTTAGAAAAAAAATACATGTGGTATAGTTTCAAAACCCTAAATAAAGAAAGAAATCTTTATTTTTAATGGTTCTATGGATTCTTCCATTAGATTCCCAAACCAGTTTCATAAAAATTTTCCATTCATTATGATCATCCTTTATTTTACAAAAGATACTTCCTTCAAACTCTTGTATTTTAATTTCTTTAGCTAACAACTTTTCTTCTTCCTTATTGCAACTCTTTCTTCTTCTTTCCAATTTAATTTGCAATAATGCTCAATTTCAATTTTATTTGCCAACTAACAACTTCTCGTCTTCCTCCTTCTTAACAATCTCCCCTTCCACTAGATTTTTTCCTCCCACAGGTTGAATATCAATGCGTCTGATTTTAGACAAAATGGATGATATGTCAAGTTTATGCAAATCAACTTTTCAAATGTTGAGTTTAGCATGGTTGTTTCTTATGGTTAGAATTTTGTGTAGATTTGATTTTTCGGGGTCAAATTTTACTGGTTTAGTTTTGCATGTAGGTTACTTTGGTTGAATTTAATGTGGATTTAAAAATTTTCTTTTGATGTTTATGAATCACAGAAAAAGAAGTTTTTATCCCATTAAATATTTGTAGAGGTCACTTCTTTCTGCAAATAACAATAGATGTTCATGGAAATAGAAACTAAAAGTCCTTAGAAAACTTGCAGTAAAACATCTTTTATATACTACAGTGGAGCATTCATTAACACAATATGGCAATTTTTTTTTCTTTTAATTGTAGCTAATATAGTTTTACTGCAATTTTTGTTTTTCCTCTTGTTGTAAAGTCATTTAGAAAAAATCTAAATAAACAATTATTGAAAAACAGAATAATGCAATTTAGAAATGAAGCAGAAGCAGCTCCATCAGATATAAAGTCTGACCCTCCCCCCTCCACAAACAAGAATCTCTTCATTGGTAGTAATATTTTTATCATGCTTCCACACAGGGAAGGATGAGGGAAAATTCCTCTGCCCAATAAATGGTTGTTTCCCTTAACTTAAAAACCATGAATTATACATTAAGCTTCTATTTGATTTGAGCTAAAAAAACAGCCATTTTCATCCCTTTCAACCCTTCATGGTTTAATCCAAATATATACAGATTTGTTATTTTTTTATTGATGTCCAGTTTATTAGCAAACGGCAGGATAAGAGCAGGAAGAATTATTAATCAAAGCATAGCAGCATTACTTTTATTATTCAAATAGAAATTGCATTGGATTACTTACCATTTTTGATAATAAAAGCATCAGAAGGAGTGATGAGATCGGCCATATTTGGAATTTGAGGTAGTAAGTCAAATTTAATCCTTTAGCAGCGTTAATGCCACTTATAAAATATACAACGACATCATCAACACTAGGAAAGAGTACACCCGTTTTACACAAGAGAGTGGAAGCAACAAGTCCCTAAAAATATCAAAACTATAATCAATCCAGACAAGCAAAGCCAATTTCATTGCAACAGATTTGAAATGAAGGGCTCAACTTCTTCAGCAGTAAAATTATTAGAAATAGGATTCATTTTCAAATATAAGGTGGTAAAAAAAAACTGTGCATATAAACTAACTACATTTAATAGTGTAGTTTTAAATCTTAAAATAAAATACATTATCACAGCATAATTAGAGAATAAAAAGCTGCTACAATACTGGAAAGACAGGTCCATTGATACTTTTTTTTACTCAAAGCACTAGTGTTGAGTACAAAAGAACGGGTCAAAATTAATTTACTACTCGCTTCAAATCAAACTACAGAGCTGTGGTTACAAAACTGACTGTAGACATTCTGTATGCATTTTAATAACATAATGTACGTTCTTCCCTGAATGTAGGTACTTCATTAACTCTACCCACTATAACTGTAATTTCAGTCATTTTCAACAGCTGTTGTGCTTTTGTCAACACAAATCATATATTTTCAAGTGTCCATCTCTTGCTGTTTTCTGCTTGTATGTTTTGTAAGAATCACTAGAAATTCATTGAAAACTAAATAAAAAAAAATATCTATTTATATATGGGGAATTTCAAACAATGGCCTGCAAAAAAATGGCAACTGATTGAAATTAAAAGTACAGCAATGAAATCACCATGCTTGAAAAACTCATACAGATAAATTAAAGCCACCAACATTGAATATTTTATTTTATTCCACATAGGAAACATTTTTTAATTGAAGGGAAGCTCTGCACCTCTCTTTTAAGAGGCTTAAAAAAGGGACTAACTTCCTTTGGAAAAGGGACTATGGGACTTTGAAAAACTAAAGTTGGGACTAGAAAGCATTTTCTTCTTTTGAAGAAACTCTGCATATGTACCTAACCAGATGCAGATACAAAATAAAACACCTTTAAGTAAATGGAAGATTTTTCAGTGATTGTAAGAAATTATAAGAAATTGAATAAAAAATCGAAAAAAAAACTGAATTATAAGGAATTGTTGGAGCAAAATGCTAGGAGACCTGAAAAGAGTACCAAACAAGTCTACAGGGCCAAAACACATTGCTAGAAATTTATAACCCCTCCTTATTACTATTTATAATACTAAGACCCTCTATATATATTTCTGTTTATTTTATGATTCAATTTTGAAAAATTTTCATGTATTTCATAAACAATAGAATTTTTCATTGTCAACTTCTCAAAGAACCCTTTGGACTCTTTTTATGGGAAAATCTCTGATAATTTAAGAAAGAGTTTGAGAAGAGTTAAGGAGTTTGGAGAGTTGGTACCAACAGTGGGAAATAATGCTGGGAGAGTCTTAGCGCTCAATAACTTGTAGGCTAAAATGGCATCTCCTCTATTTATCATGTAAACAAGAGTATGGAGATTCAGTTTTGATAATCTTACAGGGTAGGAAATCTCCTGCATGCGAGGTACCACTTTAGTGGTACGTCCCAGCACATCTTCAAAAATTCCCATGTCTTTTCAAAAATATGGGGAGGCAAGAAACATTCCAATTTCAAGCTTAGGATGCACAAGTCCCTTATATAAAAGATTGATGACTTTAGGGAAATAATTGGAAATAGTACATTTAATCAGTCACATGGCTGAACTAGCCCCAGCAGCAGACCTCTTAGCATCAGTGCTGAATCTTAGTTCTCTGGCAATAGTGACATCAAGATCATTTAAAGAGGAGAGTGAGTGGCCTAAGAAATAATAAGAGTGGCAAGGATTTAGTTTGCCAAAGTGAATGATATGGCACTTGGCAACATTGAATTCAAAGCCAGGCCTCAGCCCATTGACCCAGCAGATGAAGATGATTTTGTACCAGGGCATGATCTTCACAGGACAATGCTTGTCCAACAAGCTTCAGGTTGTCAGCATATAGAGTTGATTTACTGCTGATAAGGAAGGGACTACGTTTTCTAAAGAGTTAAAGAGGCTGAGTCACAAGTTCGAACCTTAAAACGTACAGGGATTAGGAGGTACAGTTGGGGGGCTGCCGCCCCCAAACCCCTCGCTTTTGCAGCCTCTTTTGTTAAGATTTTTTAATTCCTGTACCCTGCAATCAGTTGGTCGTACCAACACGAATGAAACTGTTTCACTGGCATTTTTTTTTAATCTTCAGAGAATTTGGCAATGACAATTCAGTCTGTTACAGTTATTAAATAAAAAAAAATACATATATATATATATATATATATATATATATATATATATATATATATATATATATATATATATATATATATATATATATATATATATATATATATATATATATATATATATATATATATATATATATATTTATATATTTATATATATATATATATATATATATATGTATATATATATATATATATATACATATATATATATATATATATATATATATATATATATATATATATATATATATATATATATATATATATATATATATATATATATATATATATATATATATATATATATATATATATATATATATATATATATATATATATATATATATATATATATATATATATATATATATATATATATATATATATATATATATATATATATATATATATATATATATATATATATATATATATATATATGTAGTTCAGTTAGATCGCCTTATTTTAAATTTATTCTTACTTTTAATTTCTCTCAGCAGGCTTCTTTTTCCTTAATAGAAATTTTCAAACTGAGGAAATTCACCTTGGGTGGTTGGCTTTTGTTTTTATTCCACTAGATTCCCAACCATCACGAATCCAAGTGTCATTATAGCTTCATTTTCAATCGGTAAGACTTGCTGTTGATACACAGAAAGTTTTTTTGTCGACCTTTCGATACCGGAAGTGAAGCGTCTGTTTACAAAAAAATGAAAATTGATGACTGCTTGTCTGTCCCTTATCTTGACTATGACGAACAGATCAGGGTGAAATAAAATATTTGTAGATCAAAAAATACAGACATAGGTACAAAAATACTGAATTGTACCACATTGTACCATAATTTTGTAAAATGTACCATATTTAATGGGATTGTAGTAAATTGTACCAGTAGAGGTGAAATGTACCAAAATGGTACAATTGTACCACGTTTGGCATCGCTGCCTAGATATACTAATCGAATCCTCAATTTAGAGAGACCGGCGTTAACTGGATCCCACTATTGAAGATATTCAAAAATTTTTCAATTATCAAAATTATCTCTAAGGTTTCTAGTCGAAACTTTAACAGTATAACAGTATACGCGAAGCGTAACAGGCGGAAAAAAAATTTCGGATATGGTACATTTTTTTGTCTTTGGTACATTTTTCATGCAATTTGTGGTACATTTTGTTTTGAGGTGTTGGTAACACTGATGAGGGGGTTCTCCCCTTAGTCAATACCACGCTCTTTAAGTTAAAAGTTTAAAAAAAATTTAATTAACCAACCTCTGAATCACAAAGGCCGTTTAATTAGAATAGATAGATATTTTTAAAGCATAAAAAAAAACTGTAGCGTAAAGAGCGAGGTATTGACGTGGGGGCGAACCCCCTCATATACGTAATAATTTCTGTTCGTTTTAAGTTCTAATGTTGCTTCTTACTTTCAGTTGAAAAAACTTGTTTTTTTAAAATTTAATTTCTGCTCGTTTTTTAAATAATGCTTGGAAATCCGGCGCCCCCTTCATAGAGATGTCACTTACCCCAAAGAAACATTCCACGGAAAGATTCTCCCGAGTAACCCCCTCCTCCAGCCCCCCCCTCCCACCAGAAAAAAAATTCTTCCTGAAAATGTCTTACTGGCCAGGAATGAATGCAGGCATAGAGACCTTCATCCAAAAATGTGAAGCATGTGCAAAGTTTGCAATGAACGATCAAAAGGAGCCATTTATTAGTAACCAGACACCCTCACTACCATGACAGCATACCAGCACTGACCTCTTTGAGTGGAAGAAACCTGTTATCTCATATCTGCTGACTATTACAGCAGATATTTTAAAATAGATAAAATACCAAGTCAGACATCAGCTGCAATCATTGACAAACTGAGAGCTAACTTCGCACGTTTTGAAATCCCTCAGCTGATAACTTCAGACAATGGTTTTCAACTTTTCTCTCAGGAGTTTAGACTTCGCACAATTATGGGGAATCAGTCTGAAAACCTCCAGTCCCATCTATCGAAAATCAAGTGGTCTAGTGGAAAAATCAGTACAAACTTGCAAATGGATACTAATAAAAACAAAGGAAAGTGAAAGTGACCCACATATTGCACTTCTAGAATATAGAAACAGCCCAGTTGATGGTCATGACCTGTCCAACTCCTTATGAGTCGCCAGCCGTGGTCTGTCCTACCATCAACATACCATCAGCTGAGACCCAAAACTATCCCCTTCCATACCTTTCTACAACATAGGTCAAAGTAACAGGAAATACATGAATCCTATCATGGTAAGTCCGCAAAACTACTACCTGAGCCACAACCAAGTGACCAAGTTTATGCCCAGAAGAAAACAAACAGCCCCTGAACAAAGGCAAAAACACGGAAACCCCAGATCATATGTAGTGGAGACAGAAGACGGTTCCAGACTATGAAAAAACAGAGTCCACATCTCCCAGTGTCCCTTTACCCCAGTCGAGGATGCAGTCAGGATCCCACCAATAACAGGGGACGAAAGTAGCTACACCTCAATCACCCCCTCAACCAAACCCTGCAAACATCTAAATTCTGCCAAGGCGTCTCAATACCAAGAGAAAAAGGCAAGCCATCTTCCCCACCAAGTATAGGGCCTACATCCCAAAATGCGGCTGCTACTTGCCCAGCCACAAGGACTAAACCCTCCACCACCACACCAAAGGTCATGCTGCATACCTGCAGCAGTGGAGTGATTAGACCACCCTTAAGGCTGGACATGTAAGCAGACGGCCCTAAATGAAAGGAAGGGAGATGCAGCATTGTGAACTTATCCACTTGTTTGTGCTTATATTATGCTTTGCTATTTGCTTGCGTCTGCTTATATTATGCTTTTGTTCTAGGTACTTGGGTTTTAAACAAATTTTAAACCAAAGAATTCTACAGAAGAGATTTAGGCATGCATGCAGCAATTCATTCTAGGTTGGGAATGAGCACAACTTCAGAAAAAAAAATGACCAAAGATATGTCAATTGTATGAAGAATATATAAATTGCTGGGGAAAAGACAATGTCTAGATTTTGGGAGGGTATAATCTTGAAACTCCCACCCCCTTCCTCCTGCTTATATGTGTATTAAAACACAAATTAAGAAAAAACTCAAAGCAGGTCCTTTTTTTCTCTTAAAAAGACCTATAGCCTTTGTTGTTAACCCATTCAGTAACCCAGGAAAACTATGGGTAGTTATAGGTAGCTTTTTCTATCAATATTTCTATAAATTGCCACAGAAAAAAAAATGAACATAGAAGCACAACCAATTAATTTTGAGCATACAAATTTGCAAGCTCATTGATTTACTTTGAATAGATTGTGATAGAGGAGGAGCGTGCGTAGCTGTGTTGGCCTTGTGCATGGCTATGATAAATCCATAAGAAATTCAAAACTGGGGTAGGAGATCCTTCCAAATCATCCCTACTCCCCTGACCTTAGACTTTTAAAAGGTTGGACCTCTTAAAGAGACTCTATGCAGAAAACATTTTTGATCCAATGTTGACTGAAAGAGCATAAGTTCTTTTAAAGAATTTAAGAGAATCTAAGGAATTTGACACCATAGGCATACACAAATTAGAATAGTGGCTGGACAAGTTTATAAATATTGCTCAGGACTGTGTTGACAAGTCAGGGCTGTATTGACAGTCAAGACACTCAAGACACAGTCAAGACACTCAAGACAGGGCTGTATTGCTCAGGGCCAAATTTTTGAAATGATTAAGTAAATCATTTCTGAGCTACAGTAGTTTGTCTTGTTATTTATTGAATAGCCAAGCAACATAATTTGGAAGGTTTTGCTGTTTGTTGTTAAAGACTTTAAAATGTAGACTTCCACACAACACTCACATAATATCATCTTCCTGTTCTACCCTTAAACCTCTTACTATTTGATTAATTTGACTGCTGACAGTACATAATGACTGATCTGATATTGTAAAATCGTTGTATTTGAAAATCTGTGCCTTAACTATGATGTTCTTTCAGGAGATAAAGAACTACTGGAATTTCTGACAGAGGAATTGAATTGAAATGGATGGTTGCTCCTCTCTTCCTGCAAGGACTCAGGAGGCTTCTTGTAATCACTATACTACTTGGTTTACATAAGATGTATCCGATTAATATCCTTTAAAAACTTGCATATCAACTTGATTCCATCAGCACAGTCATTGTTCAATCCCGCTCCACTTAGTATGTCACTACTCTGTCGAATTCTTTTTTCTCTAATAAACTGTCTAATATTCTTCCTCCTGTCTTCTGTTCCAGTACATTCGAATAACAGATGTTCTACCGTTTCCTCATTTCCACAAAATGCACCTTCATTATAGAAACGGGCTCTATATTTCTGAATTCCTGCATGACCTGACCTTAGTCTGAATATCACCCTGGCTTCAGATTTACTTAGCGGTCCATATATTTTCTTTTCAAATTGCCTTTCCTTCTTTTGTATAACTAACATATTTGTTGAGAACGCACGGCTGTCCTTGAATGTTTTTATTCTCAATTTCTTTATCACTTCTCCAATTTGATTAACCATCTTGGGCGTGATATCTCCAAATGTTTGCCCATCTTCTGTGGATGCTTGTTTTGCAGCAGTGTCAGCCATTTCATTTCCATTAATGTTCGCATGCCCCGGTACCCAATCCAATGTGATGGTTACTCCCTTTTTCAGTAGTTTCTGTAATTCTTTATGGCAAAAGATCACTTCAGGAGCTACTTTATTTGCTAGATAAATATTCTTGATTGCCTCTAAACCACTTTTTGAATCCAAACAGATTATGTATTTTTCGCCTGTGGGTCCCAAATCTATTATGTATCTCACTGCTTTGACTATTGCAACTACTTTTGCCTGCAAAACTGTAGTTGCATCACTTAATTTAATCAGTTTAACTATATTCTTGGAGGGAATTACAAAAGCAGCCCCCGCTCTATTATCCACTTTGGATGCATCTGTGAAGATATCCAGAGTGTCAAGATATTGTATTTCTTTTGTCATCTTGAATGATTGATCATAATCTAGATTATCCCCCTTTCCAAATTAAGTATTGCACTGGTATGGTATGGATTTCCACTGAGGAGTAATGAACATATTGGACACTCTCAACATTGATGTCAACTGACAATCCATTTGAAACTCTTCCGTTATCTTTTTTGCCCTCACAATAATGAATAGTTTCTTCCATGAACACCACACCCTTCCCTCTTTTAGCATTCTTGATTTAATTGGATTTGACTGGTCAGATATCCATGTCTTCCGTAAAAACTTTAATGTTGCTATGTCTCTCCTGCTACCTAGCTTCTCAATCCCACTTTCTGATTTGAGAAAGCTCCGTGGAGTTGTCTTTCTTGCTCCAAAAGCTGTCCTTAAAGCACTGTATTGAATAGTTTCCAGCTCCTTTAACAAGGACTTAGACGCTGCCATATAAATTATTCCTCCATATTCCAATTTCGCACTTATGTATTTTATATAAAATTCCATCAAAAAGTCGGGCTTTGGGCCAAAATTTGCTCCACATAACATTTTCATAATATTTAACCTTTTGGCACATGTTTTCTTTAATTGTCTCACATAAACTTTAAACGTCAGCTTTCTATCAATGGAAATTCCAAGCCATTTAAATTGGTTCACGGATTCAATTTGTTCCCCATTTAGAAAAAGACAAAGATCAGAATACTTTTTTGTTTGAGTGATTACCATTGCTTTGGTTTTCTCCACCGAAAACTGCACACAATTTTCCATAGCCCGCGTTTCCATCAACTTTATTTTCTCCTGGGCCACTCGTTGTCCCTCCTCAACACTATCACACACTATCCACATTGCATTATCATAAGCGAAAATCTCAGCTCGATCCCCTCCTGTATCCAATGGTATGTCAAATTCACTTATATTGTAATAATCTGGCCCCAATAAGGAGCCTTGTGGTACGCCACGTTTTCTCAGTACCTTTCTTTCCGAATATACTTTACCCACTTTTACTGTCACTTCTCGTTCACGTAAATAATAATAAGAAAATCTTAATAAACATCCTCTAACCTTTGCTGCAATCACTCCTTCTTGTATATTTCGATGAACCACACTATCAAAAGCACTCTTCACATCAAATAAAACTGCTTAACAGATTTTTCTATTTTCCAAACAATATACTGCATCATTTACAAACATTTGTAACACTTCTATAGTAGATCTGTTCTTTCTAAACCCACATTGAACATCTTTCAAAGTGTTTGTTCTTTCCACTTTCCATGTAAGCCTCTCCTTAACCATTCTTTCATAAACTTTTCCTAACACAGGTAGTAGAGCAATCATCCTTAAGTTTTCCATTTTTGAATTATCTTTGCCTTGTTTAGGAATCATAGTTACTAACCCATCCTTCCATATTTTTGGAAATAGTCCGTCTTCCCAGGCTTTGTTAATAATTTCTAACAATGTTTTTATCCATTTGTCACTTAAATGTTTGACATACTGTGTGTAAATCATGTATAAACATGGTGGTTTTAATGGTAACTTTCGAATCACATTCTTTAACTCCTCTACAGTAAAATATCTGTTATAATCCATATAATTTTCTATATTAGAGTCTTATTACCTTAGCAAATGTAAGTTTTTCATCATCCTTAAAATCGTCTGGTCTTCCAATCACTGACTCTACAAAATCTACTGCTTTATTCGCTTTTTCTTGTTCTTCCACTAACTCCTCTCCATTAACAGTCAAGGGTGGGTTACCATTATCATCTGTCTTTCCTGTAATCAGTTTTTTCACTGTTTTGTACACTCTACTTGCAGGCTGTCTAAAATCCAACTTCTCCACGAATTCTTGATACGAAATTTTCTTTGCTTCCACTGTTTGGCGCCTAAAGACTGCATATCTTCTTTGACACATTAAAAAAATTTCAAAGTTTGGAAGCTGATTGTACCTTCTTCTTGCTTCTAATAGCTGTTTCTTTGCAACTGTACATTCACTGTTCCACCAAACACTCAGTTTGCGGTGAATAGGACCTCTTTTACTTTTTGGAGCCAGTTCTTGTGCTATTCCTAAGAGTGAATTTTGAAATACATCTATCTTTTCATCGACATCTTCACAACCATTCACCTGTGACTGAACGTCTGTTTCTTGTAATTTATTCGTAAAATATTCCCAGTTAATCTTCTTTAAATTCACTTTGCTAGTTTCTTCATGATTTTTGCATGCACTATTATCTTGAGAAGTCTCTACCATACTAGGAAAATGATCACTATATAGAGTGGATTCCCTGTCACTTGTTACTGATACTTTTGGTGCCAATGAAGCTGATCCTATGGCCAAGTCTATGGTTACTGATCTTCCTGTTCTGTTATTGATTCTAGTTGGTACATCCTTTGGAGTAAATAGGCATATATCTGAGTTTTTCATTAAAAATTCAAAGATTGTTCTCCCATTTCTATTATCACTTCCGCATCCACACCAAAGACCATTGTGTGCATTTAAATCACCTATAATCATTAGTTTCTTTCCTCCAGGCACTGTTTCTATAATTTTTTCTAGAAATCGATCACTTAAAAAAAATTCTGACAGAGAAAATTGCCACAGAAAAGAAAAATCAAAAAATGAAAGTGCCACCTACTACTTTTGAAGGTTTTGATGTGAAATATGATGGCGGTGAAGTCGTTCTCAGAAAAAAATCAAGGATGAAGAGTAAGATAATTTTTCTATGTACTAAGCACATTAATTTGGTAATTGGTGTATTTATTGTTGAAATGTTTTTTGATTACTTTCTTTCATCTCAGGTTACTTTTTGTTGCTTTATCTGTGATATAGATTTTGTGGCAAGTTTTTGCCCAAGAATTTTATTTATTATTTTTTCTTATAAACAAAACGATTTCTTGAAGGGGTGGGTAGGCTGCATATGTCTCTTTCTTAGGGACCTGGTTTTGTATAAATCACCTAATTTTTCACTGCAGAATTCAAATCTGATAGCAAATAGCTTAATCAACTCATTAAATGATGACAACTCAATCAATTGATGACAATCAAATGATTAAATCAAATGACAATAAAATGATCAATTGATGACAATCAAATGATTAAAATGATGACAACTTAATCAACTCATTAAAATGATAACAATATTTTAGTTGCAAACATGGATTAAACGGATAAAAGGAAAAAATGTAAATTCTTAGTGATACAGCTTGAAAATATAATTACTGAAAAAAAGACCGGGAAAAGATGAAAGCATGGATGCAGCAATTTATTTCAGATAAGGGATGAGCACAACATCAGAAAATAATTACCAAAGATATGTTAATTACATGGAGAATATATAAGTTGTCGGGGAAGACAAACTCTAGATTTTTGGAGGGTATAGTTTTGAAAGCCCTCTCCCCTTCCTCCGGCACATTTGTGTATGTTAAAACACAAATTGAGAAAAGGGTCAAAGCAGACGCTTATTTTCTCTTTAAAAAAAGCTATAGCTTTGTTAACCCCTTCAGTAATCCAGAAAACTATGGGTAGTTATAGGTAGCTTTTTCTATCAATATTGCTATGAATTGTCACAGAAAAGAAAGAAATAAACATGGAAGCATAACTAATTAATTTTGAGGATACTAATTTGCTACTTCATTCAATTACATTTTATTTTTTTTTTAATGTCATTACTTAATTATGTACTGGTTCATTAGACTGATTGATGTTTTCTCTTTGTTGTAAATTGTACAATTTGTGTCTATAGAAAACCTAAGTTTGACAGTTTTTTTTTTGTGAAATCTGTTTTATGAATAAGATCTGCTTTATCTCTTGTATATTTGAATGTGGTTAAATTAGGCAAACTAACTCTTATATGATTATTATTTTTCACTCTTTGTTCAACTTTCATAAGAAAAAGTATCCACAGTGCTGGTATAGATTATTAACTCAGGAAATATTTTATACTTCTGAATAATTTGTACTCGTGTGTCCAATCTATCTCTGTATCAAGATAGTGAATAAGTACTTTGGGGGTATGCTTGAAACAAAATCAGGGAACAAAAAAAACATTATTTTCGACCCCCCCCACCCACACGCACACACACAACTTGTTGAGAACTTATATAACACCCCTAGTCTTCAGATCTGTGAATGTCTATGTACATCTCTGTGTTTTAGCCAGTAATCTTTAGAACTCTATCCTAAAACACGAGATTTAGACTCCTTTTGAGGAAATAATCTTCCACTTGGAATTGGTCTCTGCAGCAGTTGGTTCAGAGAACCTCCCATGAAAATTTTAAAGATTTGGGCCTCTGCAGTTTTTGTATTTTTTGACCCATCCTGGCTCTTGGAGAATTTCGATACATCTGCGTAAGTGTCGACAAAGTGGTTTATTTTTTTACTAGACTTGCAAAAAACAGCCGAATGGTTTTTCCTGTGTGTGATCTACATTTATTGTGTTTGCCGCGATTGTTGCACCCTAGGGAAGAATGAACCATGGCCCATAGTAACTAAAATCTGTATGGCGAGGAAAAATTTTGATTTGTTGTTGATTCAGGAATTGTAACTATTATTTCGATTAGTCTTGTAGTAAAATCATGTTTTGACAACAAACTCATGGACATTTGAAAACTGCCTTAAACTTTTCGAAAATGGCGTCTAAAATAGTGCTATTTCCGTTTGAAATGAACAAAACTATTTATATTTTTTAACAGTGTTCTTCAGTTTTTCAAAATTTTGATGAAAATTAGAAAAATAAATCAGTATAATAATCTAGATGACTGGAAATAACTATTGTAAATGAACTGAATGTTTATACATAATGAATGAATCATACTGAGCCTGGACGACTGAATATACTTTTACTTCGCTGAATTATATTTTTTTTTTTTCAATGTTTTAAATATAAAGCAAAACTTATGATGCGTTTTGTATCATGGAAACAAAGTCGTGCAATAGGATTTAGAACTTTTACAGTTAGGAGAGGGGGAAGGGGGCAGTAGCCGAACTTCTGTTTGCCGTAATTTTGGTCTGTTTTGAGTTTGGCACAAATATTCAATTTAATTTTTAAATGTTTTAAATTGAATTTATTAATCTTTATCAGTATAAGCTATCTCTATGTTTAATATAATCGTTTTATTTAAAGTTGCATTCATTCAACCCTAGCTAAGGTTTGAGTAACCTTACAAAAAGCTCTTTTTGAGCCAAACTCAAAACGAGCAAAAATTAACATGGTTAGTGCTGACAATAGTGTTGTAAAATTACCGTAAAATAAAAACTCGCTAAGTAAAATTAGTAAAATAAGGTAAAATACGGTACTTCCTTGGAAATATAGGGTAAAATTGGTGTTTTAGACTTTCCCTGTAGCTACAAGACCAGTTGAGCATTTCTTTTTAAGCATCAGTTTCAGGTTTTAATGAAATATTTTGATGATTCTGATTTTCCGGGGCTTAAAAAAGGTAATGCCCTTTCATCTCAGCTTGGTTGCACAGCGCACACTTCATTTTATTTTGACAGGGGGTTTCCAGCTTGTTCGAATGTCCTGCCTGCGCACAACGCGAACAGCGAGTAAGAGCTTGACAGTGCTGGGTAATATGTCCATAAGCTTGGCAGTTGTAGCAGCGAGGAGGGAGAGGGAGAAACTTATCGACGTGGATTCGCTCATACTCAATTATCACTGGCGAGGAAATGGCTGCTATTAAGTCTACTCGACGAGAAAACCGAAGCTTGTAGGACCTAGTTTTGCCTATATGGGAGACTTCGGTACAGTTAGTTATCAAGTTCTGCAACTGACCGTCAGTAACACTGTCAGGAACGAAACGGGCAAGTCCATAATACACTGGAACTTTTAGCTGTAAGCCTAGCAATTGGTCCTTAGATTTAAAAGCATCAGCTACCGCAGTAGCTTTATTTTTATCACTTACGACGAGGCGCCAAGTATATTTTTCCGGTCTAAGCTCAGTTATCGCCAACTTCGAGTCACCACACAAGTTATCAATAAAAAATTTTGCAGTCCATGGGGTCATTCAGCATTTTAGGTGGATTCTTTAATATAACGGCAAAAGAGGGTTTGAATGATTGTGTGGGGGCTTGAGACAAAGAAGGCAGCGATTTGCGCTTCGACAGGGCTTAACTGTTGAATTTTACACATAGTTCGTTAACTTTACGAGTAAGCTTAGCACTTGATTCCCCTACGATAGCTGGTACTTTGTCAGGCTCGTACAGCACGACACGGTGTAGAGGTATCTGCTTTTCATCATACTTTTCAAAATTTTTTAGAATGTCCAGACAGTTATCTGCAGCTTTCTGTCGGTCAATTGGGCGATTCGCGCAGTTTGCAAAATTCCACAATATTTTCTTTGCTTCCATTAACGAATCAGTGCTAAAAAAGTCCGCACCAGTTTTCGCAATATCGGCGTGAACATTCCCTACAGCAGGGGACGGTATAAAAAGTTCAAGACTGGAGACCATACAAGCTACTGGCTCCGCATTGTGTGTAGCAAACAAACATACAGCAGGTATCTCACTTAGTCAAAAAGAAGGTTGACTAGCCGCACAGAGACCACCGGGAGCAAGGGAAGCGTCGAGACCTGCTCACCTGTCCCTTGTAATTTAAGGCTAATTAAAACCGGCAGGTACCAATACGGCGCTTCCGGCCATTAGTTGCAGATTTTATAATTGTCTAAATGAGTTTGACTTAAAGACAAAGGAATGGTATGGCGTGTTGCTTATGACAGATTTGAAGTTAGGCCCTCAGCAAGTTTATCAGATGTCTTGTCTGAGAAAAGAATGGTGTAATCCAGATCATGGAATGTAAAGTCCGAAATGGAGGAAGGATGTGCGAAAGCACAGGCTGGTTGGCCCACCCCCCATTGCACTTCCTGGCTGAAGGGACACGAAGCAGAGATCAGCACAGCCGGTTTGGACCTTAAGGGTCGGTCTAGTGCCGTCATACTTACTTGCTTATTGTAATGTGAACCGCATTGAAATCTAGAGTTCAATTCCTGGTATACAATGATGAACTTTGAAGTATATTTCATTCCTTAAGAGCCTTGGGATTCAAACTTATAAAATTTTCTCATTTAAGTGTCATGCAGTCTATTTGTAAATTTTTGTCTTATAACCTTGTTTATTATAAAAAACATGCGTTTTTCCTCCTTTCTGTGCTATGCCTTTTTAATTTTCTTTGTCCATTTTTACATACTGTATTACAGTATTTTGTTCTACAAAATAATGCTGTTTGGTTGTTTGTTGGCCTCACTAGCTTACACTGTTACACTCGCTTAGACTTATGCTCTTACCCAACAGGATTGCCAGCTGATGTTATATTGCAAGATAAAACATACATTGTTCATTCAATCTAATTTTAGAATCAAAATTAGCTTACACAGTTAAGCATACTGTTGATTCTGAAGCACCAGAAGAATTGAATCCTAATGCTGAGCAACCAGAAGGTGGTGAAACGAAATCCAAATTTGAGTTTAAAGTAGATATAATTAAAGATGGGATAACTATTGGCATCACTTGTAATTATGGTCAATTTAATGCGGACGACGGTGAGTGTTGAGAACAATAGATAAAATACATGAGCTTGGAATATTAATTTTAACTCTTGTATACTGTCATATGCATAGTCATCAGTTTCCTATTTTCCCAGGTAGAGCCAAATTCTTTCATTTCAATAAGCCTTGGCTATTCCTATAGTCTATACCAAAACAGATTTATAAATTCGAATAATAGTGTCAAATGTTTCTTTTGAGGACGGGGATCAGGTGCCCCAGACAGCATCTTGGGAAGGGCTCTGGCTCCTGCAAAATAATAGATGAATAAAAGAAAGGGATAATCGTCAAAAGTCAAGAGCTTTTTGGAGGAAGCATACTCCATTCGTGTGTGCTTTTCTTTGGGCTTAATCTCGCTAGTTTTTTCATTATATACTTTGTTCGAGGTTCTCTAATTATAAAGACTAAAGAATCCGTCAATACAAACTGAAGTAGAAATTGGAAGTTTTATAAAACATGTAAATTATGTTGGTTTTGCTTTAGGATGTTATATTGTAGTTTTAGCCCTCATGCATCTAATTAGTCAGTTCAATAACTATTTAATGTTAATTTTGGTTAAAATTAAACCACATTTGGGTCATTCGGTTCTATAGACAAAAGGATCCTTCCATGTAAACGAAAGAGGAAATTGCATGTCATGTTCTGTTTTGGGAAGACTTTTTTTAGCCCTACTATCGTTATTAGTCATATCAGAAATACTGAGATGCCATCGTTTGCTGAAATCATACACCAGGTGTAAAGTAGATAATTACTGTGTGTTTTTTTTATTTATGATGGTTGTTTGATGATTTGAGACTAATCCACAAATGATCTCTAGATGACCCAGAATTGACAGAGATGTGATTCGAAGTGAGAGGGAGGGAGAGGGGGGGGGGTGTAGTTGGCAAGTTATGCAGATAAAAATCTTGGTACAGTCTTGATTTTAGCAGTATAATATGTTAATATTTCTACTAAAATCTGTCTGAGCTGCCTTTGTTTAAAGTTTGCTATTTGAAGCCCTTACCTCAAGATTACACGTGTCGTTCCTCTGAATACCATTAACAAAAAATAGCACTTATTTGAGTTATCCCCTTCAGGAATCAAACAATTCGTGGTAACGAACTGTAAGTAAGGAGCGACCCGGCTCAATAGTAACCGAAACTCTAAAAAACGGGATTTTCATATCAACCGATACATCAGAAGAATCAGATTTTAATGCTGATTTCAAATATTTAAGTTTTATCGATTTTAGTTCAACTCATCAAAAGTTCAGCGCCTGAAAAAATTTGGCTGATTTTCGAAAAAAGGGGGAAGACCCCCTAAAAATTATAAAACCTTAATGAAAATCAGACCATCATATTCAACGTATTAGAGAACCCTACTGTAGGGGTTTCAAGCTCCTATCTACAAAAATGTGAAATTTTGCATTTTTTGCCAGCGTGTTTATTCGTTTTTTTTTTGTTTTTTTTCCCCAGGGGTGATCGTATCGACCCAGTGGTCCTAGAATATCGTGGGAGGGCTCATTGGAACGAAAATTAAAAGTTCTAGTGCTCTTTACGCCGAGTCACGACGTAGGTTGCAATTGTCCCAAATTAATGAATCAATGAAAAGAAAATTACTCCCGAAACCGTGACTTGTGCCTTTTTATAAATTTCACAGTGTGACCGCAGTTTTTTTTTTGAGCACAGGAAAGGCAATGGGAGACCACGGAATTAAATGGGGAGGAAAAAATCTCCTGGACTTGGATTATGCTGATGATTTAAGCATCCTAGATGAAAGTGTGAGCAAAATGAATGAAGTTTTAGAGGTTTTGCGAGTTCAGGGTGCTAGAATTGGTTTGAAAAGTAATGTTAGGAAGACTAAGTCACTAAGGCTAGGAATAAGTGAAGATGAAAAGGTGACGTTGGGAAATGAAAAGATTGATCAGGTGGGCAGCTTCACTTACCTTGGTAGTATTATTTGTAAAGATGGTGGGAGCAGTGAAGATGTTAAAAGTAGAGTAGCCTAGGCTCAGGGTGTTTTTTCACAGTTAAAAATAGTTTGGAAGAATAGGAAGATAAGTCTGCAAACCAAGATTAGAATATTAGAAGCTACAGTGATGACAGTGATCAAATATGGCTCTGAAGCATGGACGCTCCGAAGAGCGGATGAAGATTTGCTATATGTTTTCCAGAGAAATTGCTTAAGGATTGTTCTGGGTACCTGTCTGACTGACCGTATTTCAAACAATAGGCTATACGAAAAATGTGGTTCAATACCACTCTCTAGGGCTATAATGAAAGAAAGGCTGAGGTGGTTAGGACACGTTGTGCGGATGAAGGATGACAGATTGCCGAAGATTGTTCTTTTCGGCCAACCATCTAGGGCTAAACGGAAAGCAGGTCGTCCCCGTCTGGGGTGGGAGGACGTCATAAAGAAAGATTTAAAGGAAATGGGAACTTCGTGGGTGGGTGTTAAAAGCGAGGCTTTGAATAGATTGGGATGGAGGACCAGCGTGCGTAGCTGTGTTGGCCTCAGGCGGCTTGGTGCTGCGGTGAGTTGTTAGTAGTAGTAGTGCTCTTTTTAAGTGACTAAAAAAATGGAGGGCAATTAGGCCTCTCCCACGCTCATTTTATTTCCCAAAGTCACCCAATCAAAATTTTAATATAGCCATTTTGTTCAGCAGGGTCGAAAATATGATAACTATGTTTTTTAGGATGACTTAATTCCCCGAAGTCCCCGGGGGGAGGGCTGAAAGTTATGAACTTACCCAATGTTAAAATATAGTATTGGTTAATGGGAAGTATACAGACGTTTTCAGGGGGGGGGGTTCTGGTAGTGGGGGTGGGTGGATCGGGGGTTATGTGGGAGGATCTTTCCATGAAGGAAGTTTTCATGGGGGAAGGGACATTACTATGCAAAGGGCGCCGGATTTCCCAGCATTATTTAAAAAAGACCAGAAATTAAATAAAAAACAAGTTTTTCAACTGAAAGTAAGGAGTAACATCAAAACTTAAAATGACCAGAAAATATTACGTATATGATGGGCTCACCCCCTAGTCAATATCTCCCTCTTTCAGGCAAAGATTTTTTAGTATTTTCATAAGAGCTATATATTCTAATTAACGGCCTTTGTGATTAAGGGGTCATTTTTAAAGAATTGGAACAAAATTCAAACTTTAGCTTAAAGAACAAGGTATTGACTAGGGGGCGAACCCTCTAATATACGTATTAAAAAAATTTTTAATATAGAAGTTCGTTACGCAAGTTAATTCGTAAGTTACGTATATTTATTACTAATAAAAACGTCCGTAAATAAAATTAAACAAGTTTCGAGAAAGCCATTTAACCAAATAAAAGTAAAATTAATATGCAAATTTTGTTTTAATTATTCATGTACGGTGAGCCGAAATCAAAACCTGCATTAATTAAAAACGTTCAAGAATTAAATAAAAAAAACAAGTTTTTTTAACTGAAAGCAAGGAACGACGTTAAAACTTAAAACGAACAGAAATTATTCCGTATATGAAAGGGTCTGTCCCCTCCTCAACGCCTCGCTCTTTACGCTAACGCTTGACTTTCTCACAACTCTATTTTTTTTAAACAATAAAAAACTTTATCGTAAAGAGCGAGGCGTTGAGGAGGGGACAGCCCCTTTCATATACGGAATAATTTCTGTTCGTTTTAAGTTTTAACGTCGTTCATTACTTTCAGTTAAAAAAAACTTGTTTTTCTATTATTTTTATCTATACAAGGATCCAAAATTATTTCTAGATTAAGTTTCATTCACGTAATCTAAAACTATCTAATGCTAGAGATGTTATCTTAAAAATTTTATATGGCATCTCCTGTAATATTTTAGATATAAACATTTTTATTTATATTTAATAAATTTTTTTTATATCTAATGTAATTATGTAATTTAATGTAATTTATATTTAAAATCAATTTTATTTAATATAATGAAATTCAATAATTATATTTAAACAATCTAAAATAGATATTGTGAAATAACAAATAAAGTGTTGTATTCTACATGAAACGTGTTTTTGAAAACATTTTTAATAACTTGTAATGATTTAAGCTCAAAAATAAGTTACACATAGGGTCTAAGTATATTGTCTTTCTAAAACAATATCACATTAAAAGCCTTTCTTTTAAAAGGAAAATAAAAGAACATAAAATTAAAAAACGATTCCGAAAAAAGGATTTTTTTTTAATGAAAATAAAAGAGCCATATTTGGGGATAGTTTGAATTTCGGTGATGAAAATGACATTTTTGGAACGTTTAGACTGGTGGCAGGCCGCTATTTTTGCCCTATGTGTGGATGTGTGTATGAGAATTTATTTCATTTTGTATCCAAGTGTGAAGAGCTGTCTGAGTTGCGGAATGAATGTTTTGGACGAGTGTTTGGGAGTGAATGCTGGTTAATTAAGCGGATGGCTGATAAGAACGCATGTGGTAATAAACAGTTGTGTAAGTTTCTTCGTTCAGGGATTAAACATAGGGAATCATGTTTGAGGGGGTAGCTTATTACGGTTAGTAGGAATTGAATTTTATTATGATTGGTGTTTGTCGGTTAAAATGTCGAAACTTGGTGTGTTTCTTTTTTTGTCTTTGTTGTTTTTTTCTTTTAGGATTGGATTTATACTATCCAATGTTGTATTTTGTTCCTGAGCTTTGTTTGTAGATTGTATTCTGTGTTGCTATGGCCCGCAGGCTTTTTGCAATAAATCTTATGTTTTGGAACACAAACACAAGCAGAAATAAAGTCCTATAAAAATTGAAACTTAAAACGAGCAGAAATTACTACCAACGAATAAATTAAATTGAAAACAAGCAGAAACTAGAACAAATGATCACATCAAACAAAAAAGGTAGCACATACTATTATAGATGAATAAATAAATCGTAAGACGAATGGAAATTAAAGTGAAAAATCAAGTCAAACTTAAAACGAACAGACATTACTCTAAACAGGACCACTTAATCATTTCTTCTCTTTTTCACAAGGAAAAGAGGTCCATAGCGTCAAAAACAAAGAAGAAGAAGAAGAGACTTAGAGAAGAAGAAGAGAAAGTAAGAGTGGTGCTACTTTACTCTCTTTTCAAATTCTTTAAATTGCAGGAATGTAAAAAAAATGTGATTTTTATTTTTCAAAATATTAAAAAAAAAATCACAGTAATCATCAAGGTGTCTGGAAAGATCTATTGAAAGTAGACTGACCATTTTATTCCATGGAAGCCTCAGCAATTTTTATTTTTCAAATTCTAAATATAAAAGAGAAAATGTTTAAAATACATTTTGTTTTCAGTAATGTGCAAATGCTGTAGCCTTTAGAAGGTCAGGGAGCAGTAGCCCTACTCCTGGTTACGATAATTTCTGTTTGTTTAAAGTTTGACTTGATTATTTATTTTAATTTCTTTTCGTTTAAGGATGTATTTATTCATCTGTTGTAGTATTAGTATCTTTGTTTGATCTGATTATTGATTTTAATCTGTTTTCGTTTTGGGATTCATTTACTCATTAATGGTAATTTCTGTTCGTTTTATGTTTGAAACGCTATGGACCTTATAATTGCTCGTCTTGTGTCTTAATGTGACTACTTTTTTTCAAAAAATTTTTTTTTCAGAACGTTTTTTTAATTGATGTAGTTCGTTTTTAATTGATGTAGTTTGATTGTTGGATGCGTTTGAGTTCTTTTTTTTTAACTTTGTATTGGCTACTCGAATTTTCATTTTAATAAACTAATTAACTAATAATTAACTAATTAACTAATAAATAAACTAATTAACTAATAAACTAATAATTACTCTATTATTTTTATTGTTTCCATGGTCCTGTTTTATCCATATATTAAAAATATTTCTAAAGTTATTTCAGTGTTTCTGCTTAAGAATCAAAATTTTGGATTATAATTTAAGTATTGTACAATACTTGAATATTTGGTCAAAGTTTTCATCATCAGTGATTTTGTTTTCTAAATTTTTAATAATAGTTTTACTAATAAAGTTTTGGGTCCACGGGGTATTCTTATCTATACGACTCTTAAAATTGCGAAGTATTTGGTCTTCTATGGGACTGAGGCCATCCTGAACCCCCATCCTGTAGACACTCTTGAATACAATGTATCTTAATCCACCATTTTATCAAAAGGATATTTTTATTAAATTTTTTTTTTGTAACTGTCTGTTTGTTTAAATCTATGCATTTCAAAGTCATTTACTAAAAAGAATTCCTTTTTTCAAGTTTTTTTCAAAGAATTCAACTTTTTGTTTTAATTTATCTCTCTTTGGTCGTGAAATTATAATTGAGTTGTCTTCAAAGCCTGCAATTTTAAGGCCGATCAGCATAAAAAAGTTTCAATTTTACGCGCTAATAATAATATAACTACATTTTTCTTCCAAAAGGAAAAGGCCCCTTGGTCGAGCCTACTTACCATGAAAGTTTACCGCCGATCAGAGAAATACAGTATTTGGCTAATTTGAGAGTTTTGCTAGCCAATACAACCCACTTTTTTCAAAATCTTTTTCCTCCTAGGTTCAAATGGCCCCGTGTAAATGCTCAGTTTTATCTACCAGCCAAATGGAGACAAAACAAATTTGAGCCTATTTTGGGAAACAAATTCGGTCCTATATTTAGCAAAAATTTCAAATAGCTTTTGTCTGCATTGTCCTTAGTCAATGTTTTTTTTTGCCTTTGTGGTCCCCTTGTCTTCATCTAGTGTGCTCTGAAAGTCTAAGCAAATCTGAGGGGAAAAATTGTTTCCTCAGTTTCAGATGTCATGTCTGGTGTCCAGTTTCATAGATACAACCAGTCTTCATTTTTTTTTTTTTTTCATTCAGGACTATCCGCCCTGTAAGTTACAAGACTATCAGAGACCAAAAAATTCCAGGGGGGAAGGTCGCAAGCCGCTGATGCTAAAATTAGTTTCAAGTGGCTTTTCTGTATAGTGTTCGATCTTGGCATGAAACTTGAACATATTAAGATTAATTGAAAAAAGAAATATGAGGCCCCTTTTTTTTGCATCCCAAGTTTTAGTCTTTTGGTCTGGAATGATCAAAACATTTTAAGTCAAGTAACTGGTCTAAAGAAAAGTATTACAAATCTCACATGATCGGAAAAAAAAAGTTTTGGGTCCATTATCGCATGACATAGGCTTCCTTTGACTCAAAAGATAACGTATATAATACGAGATAGAAATGTTTTTGCACCCTTATCCTTTTCTCCTACATAATATTTTGAACCCCCTTGCCTTCCCCAGATACTGCCTTGAAGTTTTTAACTCGATCCCTGAAGCCGTTCCTGAAAAAATCCGCTATTAATTGTATTGAAGAAAGACTATTTCAATAGCCTGGACGAATCTATCTTTCGATTTACCTCCCTAATTCACCTAGAATAGATTCAGAGTTCCACTTGAGCTAAAAGTTCTAAAACTTTTAGGCGTAAACATACATATTTTTTACCACCACATCTTCCCCATCTAAACATGAAACATGAAGCTTCGCTTCCTCCCTACCCCCAGAATTCTGAAAGTTTCAGCTCCATTTCTACCTTTCGTTCCGAGATGTTACTAATATGCCATTTTGATAGTCTGGTTGCATAGTTTGTTTCGATTTACCTCTACCCCAACCCTCAAGTCAGAATTTGAGGACATGGTCCTTCAACATTCCATTAAAATCCCGCTCAATCGTCCAATATGCTCCTGAGATTATGCAGATAAGCTGTTTTTCCAATCAAATGGGACCCTTTCAAAGTTTCTAGGACCACCCTCCCATGAAAGAGTCGGGTAAAAAAGTTATTTTGACACTTTGTCAAGCCTGTTGTTTCTGGGGGAACCAATTTTATTTTCTATTTTTCCTTCTGCGTTGGGGTCTCCATAGACCAAGGATTCAAAGATATAAATTTTGAGCCACTCAGAAAAATATTGTCTTTGATCCTTTTTTCCGCTTCCTTTTTTTGGGAGGTGGAGCTGGAGGCGAATTTTTCTTTTATAAAAAGTTCTTTCCGACCCAAGGATTTACGCTTTTAAGTTTCAAATCGATCAGGGATAAAAAACAAATTGGCCCAATTTCTGGATTTCTTTGACGATTTGATGTTGTCCACAGAAAGAAAAAACGCATTTATAGCCAGGGTTGTATCCAAGAGAGAGGTGGCTCAGGGGTGCCGAAGCTCCTCTCTCTAGAGACCTGTCAGTGCTGCAACAAAAGTCCTTGATTCACCATGAACACTTTGGAATTTTGATAATTGCGTTTTTTTACAAGAGAAATGTTAAAAAACTGATGACACTACAAAAAATATTTGTGTAATTGTTGCTAGATCTATAACTGTTCTGATCTACAAATTTATTAGAACTGTGAAAGCTATACAAAAGTAAGAGAAATTTCCCCTCAACCACCAGAACGTATGTTAGGTTTAAGCCTTCCCCCTAAAACAAACAAGCTTCTGAACATGTCCCTGGTAATAGTGAATCATAACCCTTAATATTTGGAATGCATTTCTTTAGGGGACAAAGACAATTTTTATTTTATAGATAAAAGGAACCAAGTCTGATCTGTCATTAGTGTACTTTTGAATCAAGTCCTCTATATTTTAAAAAACCCTTGAAATGTTTTTTTATATAGATTGTAGATCATAACATAAAATGCCGATTGGGCTTTTTAGTTACGATCTATAGTATATGAAAAATGTTATGATCTGAGACATCTGGATAAAAAGACGAATAATTAGCAACAAAGTATAGTCCAATACATCTTATGACACCTAAGATGTTTTTTTTAATACATTGAGCAAAATAAATGCTTTATTCCCTCTGTTTAAACGTCTTGTTTTTAGTTTGGATTGGTTGATGTTCATTAGAATGTTGACTTCTTCTTATTTATATTCATAACTAAAAACATTGGAGGTGGGGAACTAGATTGTTTGAAAGATGTCACTTCGATAAACATAAAAAAAAAATAATAAAATAATCTGGCTATTTGTTTCTAAAAATATTTCTGGACCTGACTAATCAAAGGTGTGTGACTTGTCCACTATTTTGACATTTCCTGGGAGAAGTCCCATCCCTGTGTGGAGCTATGTATGCTTTGAAAATTACTAAGATGTCTAGTTTAGTCTGATTCTTGGGTTTATTTTTTAATACAAGGTAGTCGTCCAAGGAGAAGGATTTTTCCCCTATTAACCCTTTCCTTACCCATATGCTTCATGATTAACATTATCGATATTTTTATCATCAGTTTCTATTTTATCTTTTTAGGTGGTTCCTTTGTGATTCCTGAAGTTGCATTTTACGATAGAGAATGGAAAGATTCAAAAAATGCTGTAGCTTGTCGTGATATTCTTGATGGGGTAATTCTTTTGTTTTTTCTTCCGTCCTGAAGGGAAATAATTTAGGAAAATTAGTAGAAGACCACGAGTTACACTTTATTAGTTTCGGTGAGGTTTTGAGGAAAAGAGGTTGAGCTTTCAGAAAAATATGCATAAGGAAGCTTATACTGTCCTACAGGCAGTCTAGGTCTCATAAATTATTTTCAGACATATTTTTAGAAATTAATTTAGTATTGTAAGCAAGGAAACCTCTTGAGTCTGTAAACCCAATTAAATAAAAAGCTACTGGTATTTTTGGAATTTATTCAAGATAATAGACCAAATTTCAAGTTGTGGATTTGAGACTTAATAGCAGGCGACAGAATTTTATTGAAGATAATAGATCATATTTCAGGTCGTGGGTTCGAGACTCTTAATTTATTTATTGTCTTAAATTTTATTTAAGATAATAGATCTGTGAATTTGAGACTGTTTGAGATAAGGGGGCTATTGTAAGCTTATTCCAAGCTGTGTGTCACAAAAAAATAATAGCAGGCGACAGCGAGTCAGCAAACAGCCTTACGTTATTTTCCTTTTTTATGGGTAGACATGCAAAATCAAGACGTCGTTGGTTTTCCATTTACGATGTAATAATGTTGCTTTCCCGCTGAGGCGTAGCTCCAGCATTTTTATTGGGAAGGGGAGGCAAGAGGGGTCTCCATCCGGAGAGTCGTGGGACATGGACTATATAGTATTTTTTTTCGCCAAGTTATTGGGGAGGGGGGGGGTGGGGGTAACTGACCCCCCCCCCCCCCCCAAACGACTCCATTGCTTTCCCGTGAAGTATATTTACATTTAGGTAGAGGTTGTCTTACCATTTTTGAAATATATTTGAAGAAACGTTATGAAAAGGTGAACATAGGTTTGTATAAATGTCTTTAAGAGGTCCTCCTTTTAAACAGCCTATGGCATCTTTTCTCCATCTGAAGATTGCCAACCCAAAGAGATTTGTCATCCCTAGACACAAGAGCAACAGCTAGTCAGAAAAAATACAATGCTTATGTACACTACAATTTTCCGTGTTATAAAGAATGTTTTCCAATCAAATCCAAATAGAAATGTCAAAATAAATCTTAGAAAAGAAGAAATGAGATCTTCCCAGGAAAAATTGAGTAATTTAGGTCTAAAAATTTTAAGGCATGATACAAAAACATAAAAAAGCGCATCTTTTTGCTGCATACTTCGCCTTGGGAATCCTTGGAGGATAAAGTACTTGAGTGTCCCCTATCGAAAATTTTGTTTTGGGAGTGAAGGTTCTTTCAATTACTTTCCTGTAATTTTTTTTTATTCACTGGTAAGAAACAAAAATCACAAAAAATGTGCATTTACAATAGCATATTTGCAATTTTTAGTATTTATTTTGTCAAAATGGAATACAATTAACAAAATATGCAAGGTTAAAAAGTTCAATAATTGGCAAACATATCAAGAAAAACATAAGTTGCTACCCACCAGAAATGTTTTTTTTTATGAGAAAATTAAGAAATAATGTCAACAGACTAAGAAAACTTATGCCAATGGCTTAGTTGAACAAAATGTGTAATGATTCTCATTTCTATTTATTAGGTCAACTGTGAAGTTTTGGCTAGCTTAAAAGGTATATTAGGAAAATACTCGTTTTTTTCTAATAATAATGATACTTTTGTAAGAAGGATACTCTAAGGAAGTGAGAGAAGGGTTGGGGGTCTTCAACTACTTGAGCCAAACCTCCTTACCCATGGGTATGCCCTTATACAAATAGCATATATACTAATTCTCAAACATTTTTATGCTAGTGCCATCTAAATCCAGAAAAAACGCGTACCTTATGCCCTTTCCCAAAGAGAATGGTTTAATTTTCAAGTTTTGAAATAATTGCTGAAACATTCCCCCATCTTGCAATTTGTTTTAGCTTTGTAGGGTCTTTGAAGTAATAAAGTTAAGGAACCATCAACCAATTCTTTTTAATGGTTTTATGTTTGTTTCTAGTTTTCTTTAAGTTGAGTACCATACTATAGTTATCCTGAATCTAAAGATGTTTAGAATAAAAAATTTAAATTAATAGTTGTTAATGAAACAAATATATACATGCATTTAAGTTGTTGTAATTGCATATGGTAGCTGTAATAGCAAATGCTTTAAATGATAGGATATTACACTTATTACACTGAAAGCCTTCATGACTATGGTTAATACAAAAGTAAAACAACACAAAATTTTTAAACAAAGAAACTCTTGAACCCAAGTTAATACGTAAATAAATTACAAAAAATGGTCCCTATGTGCCTTACCTGACCCACCAAGTTTCCAAATACCGTAATCCCCATAAAACTTCTATCATATGGTATAAAATTAACCCATTCCTCTCTAATATACCACCCTGGAAAAATTTCCTCCCTCAGTCCATTTAATTTCTTACAAAACCCAAAATTGAATTGAATCATGATCTCAATCTCCGCACATGGGGCAAAAATGAGAACCTACCTTCGACTTCACCCGCCCCGAATATTTTTCTATATCATCAATTGCTATAAAAATTCATCTTATTGCCTCATAATGTTTTCAGTTATTTCAATATTTTTTGCCTTTTGCAGCTCAACTCTATATACCTGCAGTGTGACAGGTTCTTCGACATGCTGGAAGAGCGAGGCATTTCAGTCGAATTTGCGAGATTCCTTTCAGACTGCGAGATTCCTTGCTCTACTGGTTTTGAACAAAAGATGTACATTAGCTTTATGGAAAATATCAAAGAATTTTATTCCTACTAATTAGTAGATAATCCTGCATTTTGGTTATATTTCTACTATTGTAGACCATTTTGAAGTTTCTTTATTAAAATAAATTTGAATCAAAATGTCATGTTGAATTGTTTTTATTCTTGGCTAGCTCTGATTCTTCTAATAGTTTTCCAAGGTTCAGGTTGTGGGTTACCAGTGCCTCCTGAAAAATAAGTGCAGAAAAAATTATGGCCTATCCAAAGCAAGAATTTCTTTTGTGTAAGGACTGCACAATCTATAGAATGGCAATAAACACAAATCATAAGAATATTTTAAATATCAGTTCACATTTACACAAGTGACATTTCACATATGTTTAGGTATGCTGAGAAATTAAGGGAAACAGGGAAACATTTTCAAAAGGTTTCAACCCATGATAAATTTGCTGGAAATGATTGAAAAGAATGAAAAAATCGACAATTTGGTATTGGAGGAAGATTTATTTTGCAAGGGGGAATTAAATACAGTAGGGTGAACGTGCGTAAGTCTGACCCCTTATTAAGTTTTTTTTCCGCTTAATTTGGTCCCAAAATTGTATTTAAGTTGCTGGCATAATAAAATTGATTTGATGTTGTTCTTGGTCACACTATTGATATTCTTCACACTCCAGAAAGTGCATAAGTTTTATTGTTTCTGTGAATTAATCACCAAAGTAACTCATCTCAGGGAGGTCAAACTATGTACGTAGAGATAAAAATTTTGTCACCCTAAGACATGATAGAGGATACCTCTATGTACCGGAAAACCATGCAAAACAAAAACTCTTGTTAATAGTATGTGTGTGCCATAGCGGAAAACAGGTTTTCTGTCTACTATGGGGCATTTCCAACAGTATCAGTCTTACCCTGTACATAGAAGAAGTCTCTGAGAGAGGTGGTTCCAAATTTTTACTGTAAACATGAAAAAGGTAACACATACTTCAAATAATGGGGGACAAATTTTTGATTTCAAATAGTATCATTTAGACCCCGGCGGCACGCCGATAAGAGAAGACCGGCGGCGGCG
The DNA here is from genome assembly GCF_049724085.1 of Artemia sp. Qi Xiang Cuo. NCBI lineage: Eukaryota > Metazoa > Arthropoda > Branchiopoda > Anostraca > Artemiidae > Artemia > Artemia sp. Qi Xiang Cuo. Next base: position 12,603,356 of record NC_142803.1, read on the forward strand.
GGGCCAAAAATAGCAGCGGCGGTGTGCCGCCTGCACGATCAATGTTGACCACAAACATTAATGTTTTCATCAGTCTTTCTCAAATCCCAGCTTGAATTACTTGTCTTCTTCGTTATCCATCAAGAGAGGCAGAAATCTGTTAGAAACGAAATGGCTGTGGCGTTTCAGTTCCCTTGCATAATAGTTAAAATAATAGGTAATAGATACGCTGTGAAATTCAATAAGATCCAAGGAATCTAATTAAAAGGGGGCACACACAAATCGGATCGGATTTTTATGCTGATTTCAAACATATAAATTTCATCAAGTTTAGTGTTACCCATTAGGCCTAAAAGTTACGAGCCTGAGAATATTTGCCTTATTTTCGAAAAAGGGGGAAACACCCCCCTAAAGTCATATAATCTTAATTAAAATCACACCATCAGATTCAGCATATCAGATAACCTTACTGTAGAGATTTAAAGCTCCTATATGCAAAAACGTGAAATTTTGTATATTTTTCTGCCAGAAGAAAGAACACGGATGCGTTTTTATTTGTTTGTTTTTTCTTCCCAGGGATGATCGTAGCGACCCAATGGTCCTAAAATATCGTGAGAGGGCTCATTCGAACGGAAATCAAAAGTTCTAGTGCCCTTTTTAAGTGACCGAAAAAATTGGAGGGCAACTAGGCCCCCTTTCAAGCTCATTTTTTTCCTTAAGTCACTGGATCGAAATTCTGAGAGAGCCATTTTGTTCAGCACAATCGAAAAATCTAAGAACTATGTCTTTAGGTGTAAAATGACCCGCCACTGTCCCCGGGGGAAGGGCTGCAAGTTGTGAACTTCGCCCATTGTTTGCATATAGTATTTCTTATTGGGAAGTATACATCTATTTTTTTTTTGGAGGGGGGGGAGGAGGTTTGCACTTGGGATGGATTTCTAAGGAGAGAATCTTCCTTTGGGAGGGAAATTTCTGATGAGTGAATATTCTAGAGGAAATGTTACACAGGGGGGGTTTGACAGAATTACTATATGAAATTCTTTTTAATTGTCTTACATTCTCTTTGCCAAATTTCTTACATGGAGATGTTTGGGGGGATTATCCGGGGGCTTTTTTCCGTGCGTTTCGTTTTCTGGGAAATCATTTCCACGGAAGGGGGCATTTCTGGAGTGACCAAAAACCGCTTATAGATTAAAGTCTTATTCTAATGAAAAATGCTAACGACAATTTTTCAGGGTGAATTGTCCATAAGCAACTTTACAGAGAGGGGGGGGATTTTCAGCGAGGAAGGAACTGTCTGGAGAGAATTTGACAGGGGGGGGGGGGTAGGATGCACTTTATGTTGGATAAAATTTCCATGGAGGAGTTCCTGTAGGGGGAGGGGTATATTTCATAGAGGATGGGCCAGATTTAGCGGCATTATTTGAAAAACGAACATAAATTAATTTGAATTTGAATTAATTTTATTAATTTGACTTTTTACTAAAATTGAAACACAGGGGCTGTTTAATTAGAATAGGAAGTTTTTTTTAAATGTTAACAGGTTTAGCGTAAAGAGCAAGGTATTGAAAAGGACCCTTCATATTCGGATTAAATCTGCCAAAATTAATATGCAATTTGTATTTTAATTTTCATGCACGGTGAGCCAAAATTGAACCCGTATTAGTTGAAAAACGTTCAGAAATTAAATAAAAAACAATTTTTTTTTTACTGAAAGTAAGGAGCAACATTAAAACTTAAAACTAACAGCAATTATTCCGTATATGAAAGGGGCTGTCCCCTCCTCAACGCCTCTCTCTTTACGCTAAAGTTTGACTCTTTTTCACCACTCTACTTTTTAAAACAATAAAAAACTTTAGCGTAAAGAGCGAGGCGTTGAGGAGGGGACAGCCCCTTTCATATATGGAATAATTGCTGTTCATTTTAAGTTTTAATGTCGCTTCTTACTTTCAGTGAAAAAACTTGTTTTTTTTTAATTTAATTTAGAAATATTTAAAAAGCTTCTAAAGTAGAATTTTAGAAAATTTTGAGTTTGGGGTGAAGGGGGATTTCAAAAACATCTTCTTAAACATAATATGTCCTCTAAAGTTGATTCTGATGTTTGTAGCGCTCTGTGTCTTAGCTTAACACCAGCCCCACACGGCGCATCAACTGAACGCCACCAACGAGAGGCTCGGTTCCCAAATTTTTGGGGATTTCCCCAAAAATCTATGTGCCATAAAATTTGGTTCCCCGAATCCCCAAAAATCATCCTATCATGTTACCAATCCTAGTTATTTATTGCTAGTGACTACCCTTGCCAAATATCACTTTTTAGACAATAAGTTCTCATGAGTCTCTTGTTCTTTAATTTTTGTCTCTTGTGTTACTTTGAATAAAACCCAGACACATATAACTGCTATATGCACGGTTTTTCCTGTGGTGACAAACACATAGTCTTTATGAGATTAATAAATAAAAACAAGTTTTTTTTTAACTGGAAGTAAGGAGCGACAATAAAACCAAGACCGCACACCAATTAGTCAGGAGATGAAAGAGTCGATCCCCCCTTCACAGCCGTGTTCTGTACACTACTCTAACGGACAGTGAGAGGGGTTGAAAAGGGAAAAGAACCGTTCATACACGTAAGAAGTTTTGTTCGGTGTAAGGTTTAACGTCGCTTCTTACTTTCAGTAAAAAAAAAACTTGTTTTTTATTTAATTTCTGAACGTTTCTCAACTAATGCTGGTTCGATTTCGGCTCACAGTGCATGCAAAATTAAAAGACAATTTGCGGATTATTTTGTGCGGATTTAGTTTAGCTATGAGGGGTTACCCCTCCTAAAGACCTTGCTCTTTACGACTAAGCTGGCTTCACGTTTAAAAAAGCTTTCTTTTCAAATTAAAAAGACACAGTGTTTAAAGTTTGTTAAATAGTCAATACTTAGCGGAGAGACTAAGGTATTAAGGAGGGGCAACCCTTCATATAAGGCATAATTTCTGTTCATTTTTCAAATAATGCCAGTAAATCTGGCTCACCCTCTATGAAAAATACCCTTCCTCAGTAGCGGATCCAGGGGGAGGGCGACGGGGTTGCGTAAAGTGCACCTCCCCCGTCAAATTCCCTCCAGACAATTCTCTCCTCACTGAGAATCCCCCCTCTCTTTAAAATTGCTTGTGGACAATTCACCTTGAAAAATTCTCCTTAGCATTTTTTCATTGGAATAAGACTTTAATATATATATCGGTTTCTCAGTCACTCCAGCCCTTTCGTGGAAATTATTTCCCAGAAAACAAAACGCACGGAAAAAAGCCCCCGGATATTTCCCTCGGAACATCTCCATATACAAAATTTGGCAAAAAGAATGTAAAACAATTAAAAAGAATTTCATATAGTAATTCTGTCAAAACCCCAGTGTAACATTTCCCCCAGAATATTCACTCATCAGAAATTTCCCTCCTAAAGGAAAATTCTCCCCTTAGAAATCCACCCCAAGCACAACTTCCCCCTGGCTAAGGTGCATCTTAGCACTTTTAAACATTTTATGGAGAGTCCGTAACTACAGGAAGTCCGTGCTAGTGTTTCAATAAACTCAACAGAAACTTCATCAGCGCATGGACCTATAAAAATAAAAAATCTTCCCATGACATAATTTGTCCTCTAAAAACGATTCGGATCTTTTTACTGGTCTATCTCTTTTCAAATCCTTTCCCTAATTAAAAAAGTTTAAAGGGCTTATTAAGACCACTGCCGTCTTCTACCCCCTGGTACCTGCATGCTACCCTTAAAGAGGTTATGATAAGCAAAGTTGTGACATCACAAACAGGGTTCCATGAGCAACATCAGCTAGATAGTAAATAATTTAAACAGATGACTATTAAATGGAAACAGAATTTTGGAATATATTTTAATAAACAAGGTTAAAAGTTGAAGTTGTGTAAGGTAAGCAGTGAATTATAATTATGACAGTAATGTAGGATGAAATGTGAGCTAAAACAACTAGCAATGTGCAATAATTTGCAGTATATAGAGGGGGGGAGGAGTGAAGGGAGGTACGTCAAAGTACCGTACCGGGGCAGACCTGAGCACGTAGACACATCACTGAAAGTTTCATGGTCCTAACAACACCCCTTTTCAATAGAGAGAAAATTAACTGAAGAATAATTTCCAAAAAATCAAACAAAAAGGAACCAATCTAGGAGAAGTTGAATAAATTTTCTATTCATAAGCTGAAAGTTACGCTGGAAGAACAGTATTTTTCAGTGGCATATTATTGTTCAAATGCTAATGAGGCAGGGCAGGGTTTTGTCCCAAAATTTAAGTCAGTTCTGGATGAAATTTGCTCACTAAAACCGTTAACGGACAAGAATCATAATATCCCGTTTAAACCGTAGATTGCTAATGAAGTTTTGTAGTGATTAAAGACAAAAAATAAGTTATATGATCGCTTTCTCCAGTATCCTTCTTATGAAAATAAACGGATATTTATAAATCATAAGAATACTTTAACAAAACTCCTCCAATCTGCAAAGAAGATTTATTGCTCGAAAGCTTTCGACAATGCCCAGGGATACCCTAAAGAGACATGGGATCTAATCAACTCCTGCCTTGGAAAAAATAATGACAATTCCTTCCAAAGGAGATGATGTCTCCAGAGGGGGTTAACAGAGTTTCAAGAAACAGGATCTTATAAGCATGCTAAACAGCCATGTTACGAATCTTGGAGAGAGAACTCGTCCATACAGCTCTCCTTCACCTTCTTCTAAGCCCAGAAAAACAGAATAACATAAATTTTCAACTTACCTATCTTTTCCCATTCAAGACTCGATGTTTCTTTCCCCGGTAAAAGAACAGGAACTTATTAGCATAACAAAGCTGCTAAAAAATGGAGCTTCCGAAGGACCGGATGGGTCATCCAGAAAGCTGCTGAAGGCAATAAGTCCCGATGTTGCAGATGCCCTGGCACACGTGATAAATCTATGTTTTACCACTGAATCATTCCCCAGAATTTTAAAGTTGGTCTAGGCCTGGCACAAATCATGTGATTCCCTGGACATCACAACGGCCCCCCAACGATCTAGATTGTCGAAATTTTCGCAGTGTATTGAGCGGTGTATAATCCAACAAGATATTATATTATCTTTGGGCAACGTAAGATTTCTCCCTTTTTTTTCGAAATACTACTCAACTAATCATTCTTTGTTAATTGTTACTCAATTTATTCATGATTCTGTTGAAAATAAATATCCATGCTACAATATTCTTGATATAAAGAAGGCAGTTGACACAAGTTCACATTTTATGGTACATTGTAAACTTTATAAATCTGAAATTACAAGCACAGTGACGAAGTTGTTCATGTCGTACTACACAGACCGTACTCACTGTATGAGTGATGGTGATATTGTATCCTGTGAAGTGTCCTAGTCAAAACTAGGTGCGCTGCCTCAGGGCTCAATTTTGGGGCCTCTTTTACTTCTCATTTATCTGAATGATATTTCTAGTGCTTTAAAAGAGCTTGGATTAACTGTGTTGTTTGCTGATGACACTGCTTGCAGTGTTAAAGTTAATGATGAATCACAACTACACACGAAAATCGTAAGTGCTGTAAAGTGCCTACTCCAGTGGTTCCAAGAAAACAGGCTAGTGGTGAATTGTTCTAAGTAAAATTTTGTGATTTTCTCTCGAGTTAGAGTTTGCCTGCCAAGCCTGCGGTTTGTGGTCATTGAAGATCGCACTATCATTTCTAGAGTTGACTAGGTATCTTGTTTTCCTGATAGATAGTAAATTGTCAGTTTATTCTCAGATACATAAGTTAAAATATATACGAGTCGAAATGTCTTACTGATATATCTCATTAAATTTTTCCTACTTTACAATTCTCTGTGTTCTGTGTATTTTTCAATTATTCAATCATAAATCAATTCTTATACCCTTGTTTACTTGAATAATTTCACTAGTCATCTGAATCTTCTACAGAGGCTTTAAAATAAGGGAATCCATGTTCTAAAAGAGTTTGTTTCATCTCCCTCGTCACTGCCAGATTCATCTCCCGCGAAGAGGGTCTATAAGTTTCTGAATATCTTGCCTGTCTGTCAATTTCTATAGTTTTGTAGCGATGTTTCTTCAAAAATATTCTGCCTTAAATAATGTATTATCTCGATCTGCTTCCTACTAACCGTGTTCATCATTGTAAAACTCATTTTGGTTCTAATCCTCGTCAGCCTCTGATCAGATGTGAGCGATCTAAAATTAGTTTACGTAATTGCCTTATTAAATGTTTTTTATCAATGAAGGACAAATAAATTATCCGCCTTTCCTGCCCCTGTAAAAAAAAGGCTTTGAATGTTAATATAATTGCTCATTATTAAAAGTTGGTTCATTAGGTCCTGTTATGACACTGGTTAATTTTTTTTTATTATTAGTGATTTCGACTATGATTTTGTTTATCATATTTAACTGATATCCAACCTAAATGTTTTATTTGTTTGTGTTTTGTGTCTTGCATCCGACATTATTTGTAGGGGTCAGTTTTTTTTTCTTTTATATATTTTTTCATTGTATTTTCCTTTAGTATGCTCAATTCTATTTTTTTTTTTTATAGATACCGATCAACTTTATATATTTATTTTTGATGTATTTTTTAAACTAAAACCTTGAAACTTGACATAGTAAAGACACATGATAATAAAGTTAGATACAAGTGAAAAAATGTAAAAGATAAATACAATTTACCCCCATAACAGTATTGAATTTAATGATAATTTAATTTATGTCCATAACACTTTAAATTGTGTCCCGTGGAACTTCTTTTCTTCCGTTGCAACTAATGAGTTTTATTTACCAAGCTGAGGTTATCATACAACTTTTACTGGGCAAAAGATTACATTTACGTCCTTCCAAAATGCAAACAAAAATCACTTACAAAAAATGTTCTCATAGGAATTAATACTATGAAAAGTACCTATATAAAGTATCGAGGAAGAAGCAACAGTCTGACGTGTACTTAACTGTGAAGATAATTTATTATATTGATATCTTCAATGTGAAACTGATCGTTATAAGTTGTTTTGAATCATATCGGAACAAGACTATCTTGTCCACACTAGAACAGCATCGTTCAAAGCTTCGACTGAGTATAGTTATGAAATTCTAAACAATTAACTTTTGTTTAAATTAAAATGCAGAAAGAGTAGTGATATAATTTAGCAGTGAATATTAAGATTGTGCATTTATATAACATTTATTCTTACGATAAAACGAATTTAGGACACAACTCCAGACATGAACATACATACTGAAAATAGGTGCAAATAGCACCTCCACAATAAAAATTGAAACAGAGGGAGCACTAATAGGGCTTGTTACAGCAACACCAAAGATCAACAAGAACCTTTAAGGGCATGGTTTGATCTGGGACAAATGACTGTGTTTGATCTGGGACAAATGCCAAAAATCTGGCATGAAGCAATTGCTGTGCCCATTGATAAGAAAGGGGAAAGGGCAAATGCAGAAAATTACAAACCAGTGCCTCAGAGAAGTTTTTTTTTAACTTCAATAATATAAAGGATATTAAAATTGCAACTTGGAATGTTATGGCCTGTAATCACTCAAGGGAAAAAATTCATGATGGACAATGCCTTTGATGTCAACAAAGAAAATGAGCATTGTTTTCACTTTGGATTTGCTCATTCTTGCCTTTTTTGGGCAAGGAGATGCTGACATGTGGCACTTGGAAGATTGCCTATTTGTCTTGGGATCATACTCAAAGATCCAGGACTCATCACCTGTGATTACATTATTCAAAAATTGGGATCCCTTTCACAAATGTTCAAATTTTCTTGGCACACTTTCAATTGCCACAATTTTTGGTTGTTAGTGAGCACTTTTTGGACCATCTTTGTGCACACCTTGTGCATATTCAAATGCACTGTCACAATGTCATGAAACAACAGATTTTGGTAAATTTAACATTTGGGCAACTAAATGAATACTTACTTGATGGTCTGAGTTCAAAACTTTGTACACACAAGTCACATTGTTGGTGTTTGTTGAATGTCTTCCAGCATGGTCTTCATCAACAGCCTCTTCCCAGCCTCCAAAAAGGCCTGGTCCCACTGAAATACACCACTTCTTGCTAAAGCAACATCTGGGTAAGCCTGTTTGATAATATCAAACGTCTCTGTTATAGACTTACAAAGTTTCACACAGAATTTAATTGCATACCTCTGCTCTAAGGGATGCTATATTTTTGGCTTGCACCATTCACAGTAACAGGTCATGCAAAAATGCCTGTCCTGAATCTCCAGGTGCTCTGAGACAACTGACCAGCTTGCTTGTTAGCTAGGAACAACTTCAGCCAAATTCAGTCAGCATGCAATTACTCCAAAATGCAGTTGCAGTAAAAGAAAATGAGTCCTTTTACTTTTCAGACAAACCCTGTAGAAGGAAGCACAGATATTAGTTGGACATTGGAGTGTTGTGGGGAATACTAGCAATTTTTTTTTTAGTGATGGCACCCTTACAAATTATGAAATCTGCTTCTCCATTATTTTTTCAGTATTTCAACTCCTCAACTAGAGCTCTTTGATTTATTTGATCTTTCTTTTGACTATCACCACAAAAACTAATGGATGCTTTTGTTTCAAACAGCCTAATTTCTGTATTAGCCTAGGCCTATTTGCTTTCTAAATTTAGTTGATGGCAGAGAAAAGGAGAGCAGGGGGTGCATCAAACCAGAGGTTTGATGGCTATTTGAAGATCTTTTTACTTTTACTTTTTGGAGTTGACAACAATGTCAACTCCATAAGTGTGTAACATGGGCGCCCATTTGGGGGGGGGGGGGCTCCTACCCCCCCCTGGCTGAATGATGCTGCCTTATTTTTATATTTTTTTTCTGAGATTTTTATTACATAGCATTAAAAGTGCCAATTAGACGAGGTTTGCCCCCCCTGGAATTCAGCTTATGGGCGCCCATGGTGTGTAACAAGTAATTATGCAGGAAAACTTCATCATTGGTCTGGGTGGGATTTCCATATGCAACAACATTCAAACATCTTTCAAAACACTGGTGCTCTGAATGTGCTATCTGACAAAATCAGTTTCAGTTAATTGGGCTAGGCTATAGGAAGTTGAGACAATTAAGAAGACACTGTAGAAGCCACTAGGTCCTGAACAGTTGAAACACAGCACAGTGATTGTAGTGAATTTTTGATGAGTGATACTCTATTGGCAATATCACTAACCTTAGCAGAAACATCACATTTAATGTCAGTTTTCAGTTGGGTAAGCATCTGTGTCAACTGACTAGTGGTGGCAAACTCCATCTTAAACCAACAGCAACTACAACTTGGTGGTGTGAAATTGTTGGCCAAATTTGTGAGAAAGAACCTTTATTTCTACCCATATTTGTCATTTTCTGTTTATATTTATACCTAAGTGTCATTTTAAGTGGTTTTCCTTGGTGTGTCACTTTACTTACTTGGATTTTGAAGCTGGGGAATTTTATTTTCCATTCCCAAGGGACTTGTCCTTTGTCTGCTTCAAGTTTAAATTATAGTTTAAAGTAATTTAAAAAAATAAAATACAGCTGTTGTTAAACAAAGGCAGGCTAAATTCAATGTCATTCTCCTTTTTCCAAATTCTTCAATGTCATCAATAGTGCGCAGTTGTCAAACATTGAACAACGCCACAGATTACGTTGGCTCATCTGTTTTTGCGTATTTTTTGTGATAGTTTATGCAGATGGCCGAGTTGGTACCAGCTGGCTTTTAATCGTTAAACTTCTTGGAATAGGTGATTTGAGCATTGCACTTCCCATATTTTCCGTCTACCTTGAGAGTTTTCAAGGCAATAATAGAAAACATATTGGCTGAGAAAACATATTTTGAAAAATATTGGCATATTGGCTTTCACACTAATTGTATATATTGGAAACCTTCCAGGAAGATTTGTAAATTACGAAATTGTGCATATTACCCTGTTTTGTGTATATTTTTTTACCAATTATATATAACTGTACTTTTGTATAGCTTGAGTTCTCCTCAGATAAATGACAAATCAAGAAAACAGACAAACCAGGAACAGAAACCCACCTAACTACTATTTTCCTTCCAGTGGAGGATCGTGTCAAGGTGCAAAAAACCAACTCCATCCAGTCGGGGATTTCAGCAAGGTGCAAAAAACCCATTTAGACTACCAAACACTCCCACCCCAGCTCTGTCTCCAGAAATTCAGGTACTGTACAACTTTATAGCAGGGGTTGACAGTTCTTTGAAGCAAATATTATCTAATATAGCCCTCTTAAGATCAAAGCTTGCCCAGAAATCAAGTTTTGACAAAATACACCACTATGTAGACAGTGCATTCTTAGACCTCAATTCAAGACTTGAAAAAATCCAACAGAATTACTCACCGCCAGTTGTCAACACAGACGAAGTGAGAAAAATTGTGAAAGAAGAAGCTTTTTCCTACTATTGTGAAAGTCACCAGGCTCAAAAACAAGAACAGAAGTGAAGCAAACACTACGTCTAGAGGACAACCATTACTAATTCAGCTCCCTGACTCAACACTACATCTGATGAGGGACATAGTCCAAAAATCATATGAGAAAAGGCAACACCTTCAGACCTTCTTTTGAAATGACGTACCTAGACAACAGAGAGTCTCTGAGAACGATAACTAGCCATCAACTGAAAACCCAAGGAATCCTAGAACTCTCAGAATAGCAGACCCACCAAAGAACAACAGACCTATTGCGCTTTAACTTACTACATCTCGAATGACAAAGGGTCTAAAGACCCTGCTACCAAAGTTCTGACCAATGAGAAATGTGACAACTTTCCCACTATGTCCTATCGCTTTAGAAATATTTAAAAAAGCTTCTAAAGCAGAATTTCGGAAAATTTTGGGTTTGGGAGGAAGGGGGATTTCAAAAACATTGTCCCATAACATAATTTGTCCTCTAAAGTAAATTCTGATATTTGTAGCGTTCTATCTATGAGTGCTTTAGAAATATTTAAAAAACTTCTAAAGTATAGTTTTTTGAATTTGGGGGAGGGGGCTTTCAAAAACATCTTTCAATGACATAACTTGTCCTCTAAAATCAATTCTGATGTTTATAGCACTCCATCAATTAGTGCTTTAGAAATATTTAAAAAGCTTCTAAAGTAGAATTTTAGAAAGTTTTGAGTCTGGGGTGAAGGGGGATTTCAAAAAAATCTTCTTAAACATAATATGTCCTCTAAAGTTGATTCTGATGTTTGTAGCGCTTTGTGTCTTAACTTGACCCCAGCCCCACACGGCGCATCAACTGAACGCTGCCAACGAGAGGTTCGGTTCCCAAATTCCTAAATTTTCGGGGATTTCCCCAAAAATCTACGTACCATAAAATTTGGTTCCCCGAATCCCCAATAATCATCGTATTATGTTGCCACCCCTAGTAATTTATTACTAGTGACTATCCCTGCCAAATATTATTTTGTATACAATAATTCTTCATTACTCTTTTGTTCGTTAATTTTCGTCTCTTGTGTTACTTTGCATATAACCCAGACAGATATAGTTGCAACATACACGGTTCTTCATATGTTGACAAACGCATCGTCTTTATGAGATTAATTAATGAAAACAAGTTTTTTTTTAAACTGAAAGTAAGGAGCGACATTAAAACTTAAAACGAACAGCAATTATTCCTCATACGAAGTGGACTGTCTCCCCCACAACGCTGTGTTCTTTACGCCACTCTAGCGTAAAGAGCGATGGGGTTGAGAAGGGAACAGCGCCTTTCATATACAGAATAATTATTGTTCGTTTTAAGTTTTAACGTCGCTCCTTACTTTCAGTTAAAAAAAACTTGTTTTTTATTTAATTTCTGAACGTTTCTCAACTAATGCTGGTTCGATTTTAGCTCACAGTGCATGAAAAATTAAAACACAATTGGCGTATTAGTTTTGGCAGATTTATTTCGGATATGAATGGTCACCCCTCCTCAATACCGTGCTCTTTACGCTAAAGCTATTAGCACTTTTAAAAAAGCTTCCTATTCAAATTAAACAGCCACTGTGTTTCAATTTTAGTAAACAGCAAAACTTTAGCGTAGAGAATAAGGTATTAAGGAGGGGCGACCCTTCATATATGGCATAATTTTTGTTCGTTTTTCAAATAATTCCAGTAAATCTGGCTCACCCTCTATGAAATATACTCCCCCACAGTGGCGGAACCAGGGGTAGGGCGAGGGGGTTGCCCCCCTCACGTCGTCTAAAGTAGTGGAATTTACTTAATTAACTCCAGTTTGCGTTAATTAAACTTGCTCTTAATGCAAGTTTATCGGTTTAAACTATTTTGCGCCCACCTCCCTCTAAAAAAATCCTGGATCCGCCCCTGTCCCCCTTCTCACGGAAATCCTCCGAGGAAATTTCATCCAACGTAAAGTGCACCGCCCCCATCAAATTCCTTCCAGACAATTCTTTCCTCGCTGAGAATCCCCCCTCTCTTTAAAATTGCTTGTGGACAATTCACCTTGAAAAATTCTCCTTAGCATTTTTTTATTGGAATGAGACTTTAATCCATACATCGGTTTCTCGGTCACTCCCGAAATGCCCTCTTTCGTGGAAATTATTTCCCAGAAAACCAAATGTTTCGAAAAAAGCCCCCGGATATTTCCCTCGGAACATCTCCATATACAAAATTTGGCAAAAAGAATGTAAAACAATTAAAAAGAATTTCATATAGTATTTCTGTCAAAACCCCAGTGTAACATTCCCCCAGAATATTCACTCATCAGAAATTTCCCTCCTAAAGGAAAATTCTCCTCTTAGAAATCCACCCCAAGCACTACTTCCCCCCTTGCTAAGGTGCATATTAGCACTTTTAAACGTTGGATGGAGAGTCCGTAACTACAAGTCCGTGATAGTATTTCAATAAACTCAACAGAAACTTCATCAGCGCATGGACCTATAATAATAAAAAATCTTCCCATGACATAATTTGTCCTCTAAAAACGATTCGGGTCTTTTTACTGGTCTATCTCTTTTCAACTCCTTTCCCTATTTAATAAAGTTTAAAGGGCTTATCAACACCACTGTCGTCTTCTACCCCCCTGGCACCTGCATGCTATCTTTAAAGGGGTTATGATACGCAAAGTTGTGACATCACAAACAGGGTTCCATAAGCAATGTCAGCTAGATAGTAAATAAGTTAAAGGGATGACTATTAAATGGAAATAGAATTTTGGAATATATTTTAATGAACAAGGTTAAAAGCTGAAGTTGTGTAAGGTAAGCAGTGATTTATAATTATGATAGTAATATAGGATGAAATGTGAGCTAAAACAACTAGTAATGTGCAATAATTTGCATTATATAGAGGGGGCAGGAGTGGAGGTAGGTACTTCAAAGTATCTTCCCAAGACATACATTAGCATGTAGACCCATCCCTGAAAGTTTCATTTTCCTAACCCAACCCCTTTCCAAGATAGCCAAAAGTAACTAAAGTAGAATTTTCCAAAAAATCAAAAAAAAGGAAACAATCTAGGAAGTTGAATGAATCGTCTATTCAGAAGCTGAAAGTTACGCTGGAAGAACAGTATTTTTCAGTGGAATATTCTTGTTCAAATGCTAATGAGGCTGGGCAGGTTTTGTCCTCAAATTTAAGGAAGTTCTGGATGAAATTTGCTCACTAAACCCGTTAACGTACAAGAAGCATAATATCCTGTTTAAATCGTAGATTACGAATGGAGTTTTAAAGTCAGTAAAGACAAAAATAAGCTATATAAGCGTTTTTTCCAGTATCATTCTGATGAAAATAAACGGATAACTATAAATTATAAGAATACTTTAACAAAACTCCTCCAATCTGCAAAGAAGATTTATTACTCGAAAGCTTTCGACAATGCCCAGGGATGCCCTAAAAAGACATTGGATCTCATCAATTCCTGCATAGGAAAAAATAATGACAATTCACTTCCACAGGAGATGATGTCTCCGGATGGGGTTAACAGAGTTTCAGGAAACAGGAGGTTATTAGCTTGCTTAACAGTCATTTTACGACTATTGGCGAGAGAACTGCTCCACGCGGCCCACCTTCACCTTCTTCTAAGTCTAGAAATACAGAATAACATAAATTTTCAACTTACCGATAGTTTCCCATTTAAGACTCGATTTTTCTTTCCCCGGTAAAAGAACGAGAACTTATTAGCATAATGAAGCTGCTTAAAAAATGGAGCTTCCGAAGGACCGGATGGGTCATCCACTAACCTGTTGAAGGCAATAATTCCCGAGGTTGAAGATGCACTGGCACACTTGATAAATCTATGTTTTACCACTGAATCATTCCCCAGGCTTTTTAAGTCGGCGAAGGTCTTGTATAAAGGAGGTGATCCCCTAGACCCCACAAATTACCACCCAATATCTATCTTGTCGACATTTTCAAAGTTGATTGAGCGGTGTCTAATACAACAGGATAGTATCTTATCTGTTGGCGAAGGAATTTTTCTCCCAGGACATCGGAAAAACCACTCGACTGAGCAAGCAGTTTTAATTATTACCCAATTTATTCATGAAGCTCTCGATGGTAACGATCCATGCTACTATTTTCTTGATATAAAGAAGGCATTTGACACCATTTCACACTTTATTTTACAGTGTAAACTTGATAACTGTGGAATTAGAAGCCCAGTGAAGGATTTATTCATGTCGTACCTAACAGACCGTTCTCAATTTATGAGTGATGGTGATATTGTTTCCTGTGAAGTGTCCCAGTCAAAAGTAGGTGCGGTGCCTCAGGGCTCAATTTTGGGTCCTCTTTTATTTCTCATGTATCTGAATGATATTTCTAGTGCTTTAGAAGAACTTGGATTAACTCAGTAGTTTTCTGATCACACTGCTTGCAGCGTTAAAGCTTATGATGAATCACAACTACCCAGGAATATCGAAAGTGCTTTGAAGTGCCTACTACCGTGGTTCTAAGAAGACAGGCGAATGTTTACTAGTTCTAGGTAAAATTTTGTGATTCCCTCTCGATGTGGAGTTCGCCTGCCAAGCCTGCGGTGTGTGGTCATTGAAGATCGCACTAGTATTTCTGGAGTTGACTAGGTATCTTGGTTTCCTGCTTGATAGCAACTTGTCATTTAATTTTCAGATACATAAAGTGAAAATATAGATGAGTCGAAATGTCTTAATGATATATCTCCTTAATTTTTCCTACTTTATCATTCTCTGTGTTCTGTGTATTTTTCACTTATTCAACCATACAGTAATTCGTATACCCTTGGTTCCTTGAAAACTTCCACTAGTCATCTGACTCTTCTATAGAGGATTTAGAATAAAGGAATCCATGTTCTAAAAGAGTTTGGTTCAGCACCCTCGTCACAGACAGAGTCATATCCCGTAAAGAGTGCCTATTAATTTCTGAACATCTTGCCTCTCTCTCAAGTTCTTTAGTTTTTTTAGATAGTTTTGTAGCGAGACTTCTTCAAAAATATTCTGATTTAAATGATGTATTATCTCGATCTGACTCCTACTGACCGTGTCCATCATTGTAAAACTCATTTAGGTTCTAATCCTCGTCAGCCTCTGATCAGATGTGAGCAATCTAAATTTAGTTTACGTAATTACCTTATTAAATTTTATTTATCAATGAAGGACAAAGAAATTATCCCCCTTTCCCTTCCCTTGTTAAAAAAAGTTTGAAGGTGAATCTACTTGATTATTATTAAAAGTTGGTTCAACATTTCCTTTTAATACTTTGGTTAATTTTTTTTTATTATTAGTGATTTCGCCTATGCTTTTTTTTCTCATGTTTCTCTGATAACCAATCTAAACATATTTTATTTGAGTCTTGCATCCGCATGATAAGTCGGGTTCCGTTTTTTTTCTTTTATATATTTTTTCATTGTATTTTAATTTAGTATGCACAAGTATATTGTTGAGTGTTCTCGATACCGAGCAAGTTTATATATTTAGTTGTGCTGTATTTTGAAAATTAAAACCTCGAACCTTGAAATAGGAAAGACAAAGAATAATAAAGTTAGATACAAGGGAAAAAATGGAAAAGAAAAATACAATTTACCCCCATAAAAGTATTGAAAATTATTTAAAGACAATTTAATTTGGGTCCTTAACACTTTCAATTGGGTCCATTGTAACTTCTTTTCTTCCATTGTAACTAATGAGGTTTATTTACCAGACTGGGTTTATCAACCCAATTTAACTGGGCAAAAGATTCCATTTACGTCCTTCCAAAATGCAAACAAAAATCACGGAAAAACAATGTACTCCTACGATCTAAGCCTATGAAAAGTACCTCTCTAAAGTATCGAAGAAGAAGCCACCGTCTGACGTTTACTTACCTGAGATGAGTTAAGGTATTCTATGGAAATCTTCAAGCTGAAACTGATCGTTATAAGTTGTATTGATTCAGATCGGAACAAAATTATCATTTCCATCCTATGACAGCATCATTCACACTTCGACTGAGTATAGTCATGAAATTCTAAAAAAGGAGCTTTTGTTTTAATTCAAAAGCAGAAAGAGTAGTACAATAATTTAGCAGTGACTATTCAGGATGTGGCTTTATTGAATATTTACTATTACGATAAGACTAACTTAACAAACAACTCCGAGAAATGGAAACGCATTATGAAAAGAGGTGCCAATAGCACCTCCAGATTAATGAATGAAACAGAGGGAGCAATAATAAGGCTTGTTGCAGCAACAACAAAGATCAAAAAGAACCTTTGAGGGCATGGTTTGATCTGGGACAAATGACCGTGTTTTATATGTGATTGAATAATTCAAAAATAGTCTTGACTAAAATTCTGTATTTTTATTGCTCCAGTCTAAGTGTGTTTGCTTCTAATAGACAAAATAGTGGGATCCTTTAAAATATCGAATCTTCTATCAAAAATCAATTTGAACATAATGCGAACATAATACGAAATTTTGCAGAGACTTAACCGAGGCTACTATCAAAATTCCTGGGTCACAGATCGTAATTTAATAGGTAGGCAACATAGTAAAACAGTCTACATTACACAACACTTACCAAGGCATCAGAACAAAATATAGACAAACAAATGCTGTATGAACAGTATTTCAAAATTTTTGTGCACCATTTCGTTAGTGCATTTAACCGATGACCCCTTTTTCTATGATTCTTTGTAATTGTAAAAAATATGTAATTTATTTATTGCGGAAACATCATAACTGCGATAAATTTTATTTCGTTGAAAAAAGATGAAAGGTAAACACATTGATTATCCATACATTGATTATCCAAAACCTCTGTATCCATAGCCACCGTAGCCACCATTTCCTCCAGAATAATACACCTCCAGAATAATGAATGAAACAGAGGGAGCAATATCCCTAATGATAAGAGGAAATGCAAAAGACGAACTACTTCCACCATTTTTGTGTTATAAAGTCAATAGCATATAGCTCAAGGCATATAGAAAACCCTAAAGGAGCGGAATGCGGTGAATGTGCATCAGGATGGTTTCAAAGGGAAGTAGTTAAAGAGTGGTTACTCACTGGCACACCTAAACCTCAAGTAAAGAACAGGAGGGGAAATTTTGTTGGTTAGGGACAATTGGCTTTCCTACTTTATTGTCGGTGGTGAAAGTCTGCTGAGAAAGCAATATTCGCTTTGTATGCTTTTCATCAAACCACTTGACGTTCCTTTTCTTGCTACAATGTAAACAGCTTGAAGTAAAATGATTAATTTCAAAATCGATAATCCAAAAGAAAATGCGTTTATAGAGGAATATTTTTGCCAAATTATCACATTCAAAAACGCGTATACCATAACAAACAACGCGGTACTGAAAGACATCATAAAAAAAGCGACCCTACCAGCGACGACCCGGCCGACCCATCGATAGTAATTACGACCACGGCTATTCACTTAAGCAAAAAATATTGACTCAATCGCGGCACAATGAAGCACACTATCGGATTCAGAAGAATTGAACGGTTCAGTTCCAAATTCCTGGTCGTACAGGGGCAGGAAACATGGGAAATAGAGACAAGGGCAGGTAAGTGTCAGAGATAAATTTGCAGTGCACGTGACCTCGTTATGACATGGTTAGTCAACAAAGCTGAATTTTTTTTTGGAGCATCTAGAAAATTCTTAACCAAAATTCAAAATGATCTTTTAGAAAAAAAAATATTTTAATACAAAAGAAATTAACCATTTAAAATATATAATAACTTGCAAGAAATTAATCAAATGATTGGTATATGAATAAATGAATCCAACATACAAAAAAAGAAACACGAAATTTAAAAAAATTTAAATATTTACGACATAAAACAAAAAAAAAACTAACTAATATCTAAAAAATTATCTTGCAAGCGCGAAAACTAAATTCTTACAATTCAAATGGAATTACAAGCAAACTAGGCAGTGGTACAATCAGAGGCATCAGGGGAATCAATAGAGAGGTTGTTTAATACTTCAAAACAAAGGATTTCCTCACTTAGGTTCCCTTGAAACAGCAACAGTAAATTTTTAACACCAACAGCAATTTTGAACAGATTAGTATTCCAATTATTGACTTTAAAACTGAAACAGTCTTTTTAATTAGAAGAAATTCCTTTTTTATTATTTTTCTTACAGAACCTTTTGCAACTTTTAACGTTATTAAACCTCATTTGATCTTGGCTTGTGAGCTTGTTTGTCGTTCTATTTTCAATGAAAATATCAAACCATTTTTCTTTGAAAATACCTCAAAACAGGTATTTTAAGAAATCTAAAGGGGGATATCACTTAATATAAAAGAACACATAAAAGCACAACAAAGCAAACCAAACCTTCTACATTAATTTCCTCTGTAAATGCTTGCACTTGCTTTTTAAACCCAGCTACTAAATGACTTTGCCTTTAATTTGAATACTTTACTTTATTCACATGATTTTGCATATTTGAAATCTTTTACGGACACGTGGTCTTGACTCAATAATTCAGTACCGAAACAAATATAATTATTAAAATGTCTTTTCAAAATATTTACTTTCATACATTCCTACAAATATTTATTAAAGTAGATTATAGGCTATTATTCTTCTATACCGTACTTGAGATTTAGGTTTTGTTTTCGTTGCTTTTTTGTAGATTGATTTTTACCGAGTTTTTGCTCATAACTAAAATGTCATTAAAGTGCATAACGAAAATGTCGACAAAATTGACAAACAAATATTCTAAAAAGAAACTTTAAAAAAAAAATAAAAAAAAACAACCTTTACGCACATAAATTTTTTTTATAAAGACTCATTCTTTTCCTTGAACGGTCTGATAATTATTCAAACGTAAATTAAATGAACACGAAAATGCTCTCTTAAATACTTCATATCTATATGGTCCAGGTGAAACTAAATTGTTCATGTATGTTTTCTCTGATCCGACGAAATTGCTCTCATCAGAAAAACTCTTCTAGCAAACATCACATTTATATGATCTCTCACCTGAATGTATTATCTGGTGACGCTTCAAGGCACATTAAGTGAAAACGTTAGTTATGCACACATCACAATCAATCTTTCTCTCAGAATGTTGGAGTCACTTATTTTCAGTCCGAGAACCCATGATGGAATTTCGTGACTGGCATAAAAAAAATTTATATGTTATCTCACCGGTACGGATTCTTTGGTGCCTCTTCATATCCCCTGCATTAAAAATTCTCTTTTGGCACACATTACAATTATATGGTCTCTCACCTGTATGTAGTCTTTGGTGTGCATTGAGAGAACCCTGTTGTGAAAAGCTCTTCTGGCAAATAACACATTTATATGGTCTATCACCGGTATGTAGTCTTTGGTGTGCATTGAGAGAATCCCTGATGTGGAAAAGCTCTTCTGGCACATACTATAATTATATGATCTTTCCCTTGGATTGTGTCGTTTGTATTGATTTAGAGAACCCTTTAGTGATAAACTCTTCCGTCAATTATCATTTTTATGGTCTCTCGATTGTTTGTAGTCTTTGGTGAGCAGCGATTGGAAACGTAATTCAAAAACTCATCTTACACAACACTGCATTCTATTGTATTTTACCCGTCTTGGGTATTCGTTTACTTTTCTACGTACCTTATTTTCAATATCTCGTTTGTCATGCACCGCCAGTATAAGATCTTACACCTGTCTGTTGTAGTTGTTTTTAAGTTAGATAAAACAGGTTGGATTTGATAAAAAGGAATATATCACATTTATATGGTCTCTCACCTGTCGGGCGTCTTTTGTGATCTTATATTTAACCACTTTTTAACAAGATCGTATGGCAAATATCACATTTATATGGTCTTTAACCTGTATGTACTCTTTGGTGTGCTTTGAGATGACCCAGTTGAGAAAAGCTCTTCTGGCATACACCACATTTATAAGGCTTTTTTTCTTTATGTATTATCTGATGTCTTTTCAATTTTCTCTGTCTTTTCCTGATCAAGTGAATATTCAAACATGTTTTCTGTTTATTTAAGTATTTTGCTTCAGTTTCGGATTCAATCAAATTTAATATAGCGCTTGTAGATGGATTCTGCGATACAGCTACCGGTAAATCCAACTGCAAATCTAGTTCGGAGATGCTTGGTGAAAAGTGCCCTTCTAAAAAAAGATGTTTCCTCATATTCTCGTAATATTCTCGTAATGTATTCTCGTTACATTCTCGTAAACAAATGGGACATCTTCTTCTCTTCCCCATTCGATGCTCAATAATGTGAACAACAAAATCTCTGTAATCGTGAACAACTACTGGACAGAGATCACATTCTATTGAGTGAAAGTTCTTCACAGCCAGTGTCTATGTGAAGATCTAGCATCAATAATGATTTCTCTACTTTTCCACAAGAGCTACAACGCCAGATGCCTGCTTTTAATTCTTCTATAACCTTCTTTGTCAGCTTTCTCACCATAAGGATCGGTTTTGGGCCTGAGAGTTGTTGTAGAGTAACGCCATCAGAACAGCGCACTATAGACCAGATTAGCCCTATAATAAAAAAAACTGAATAAATCAAAAAGAAATCAAATAAACACGTCAAAAAGCAACTATAAGGGGAAAAAAAGCATTGAACCTTTGTTGAATTTATAGTGTGAAAAAAAAAAACACATTAGCCTACATAATTGGAAAAGTTTAAAAAAATAATGTCCTTTTTCCTCTCCTTATTTTATTTTTGAAACTTAACCGAAAATTTTTTACTTTAGACTTTTAAATTCGATATATAGAAGCTTTGCGAATTTAAAAATCAAAATTTTGTTTTAGTATGTTTAATTAGAAGAACAATTTCATGGCAAAATTCTAAAAGCCAGTGAAGCAACAAACTCGTGAGCAGCAGAAAATAAAAGTGAAGTTCTGAGGATAGACACATGTAAACAAATGTCCCCCTTTTATTCTGATTTCTGAACAAATTTAAGTTTATACTAAATTTTGTTGACAAACGGTTTTTCTTTGCAGGATATATTTACTTCATCTTTCTTTTTATCTCCGTTAATTATTTTTGCGTATTTGGGAAACTCCTTTGAGAGAGGAAAATTCAGGACAATTAGTTTCAGCAGAAAACTCTTGTTATAAATGTCAAAACGACCGTAATATTGACATATTTGATGACGAGTAGGGTCCAAGCACAGCTTAATAGCAACTATAAAGTAATGTTAAAAATTTACATAACCTCCCAAGACAATATTTCTCCAATTCTGTTATATCCTACATCAAGATCACGCTCTAATTTTTCAGAAGTCGTTCTAAAGAAGTGACCAAAAGAATCCTGAAAATTCCACAAAAAAATTCAATAAACTGAGCCGATTAAAGTAAAAAATAAATATATTTTCAGTGTTGACTTAGCAGACATTAAAAAAGAAATGAGAAAGTATTGACCCAGTAGCGCTAGATTATCATGGCAAAGACATTTAAATTGGCAAAATGGAAAAAATAACGCGCTACTGCAGCGTTTTAGTAGCTTAATAAGGGCAAATGGACCTTAAATGAATCTCACGAGAAACATTTTTTTTTTCACATTTATTTGTACTTTACATCTAAATTGTTTTAATGCATTTTCCTAGAATTTGAAACGCAAACATAGCCTTAATGTAGGCGTTTGGTAGTGCTATTCAAATTCTTTAAAAAAGTCAATAGCTAGGAACATCTTTTCTTTTTCAAATTAATCTCACAACAATTTAGTTTCAGATATACCTTCACCATCTATTCCTGGGGAGCCTGACTCATATAGTGCAGTGGAAGAACCGGGTGAAATACAGAACGACAAATTTTGATGTCAATCAGACAGACTAGGATTCTAAATTTCCACGAGCGCAACTTTATCATTTGGTGAAGTGTATTGATATTATATAATAATGAAAATAAATAATTAACACAAAAAAACAATAAAAGTATAAGAAGTATTTTATATAATTTAAACATAAAAAACAAAATCGCAAAAAAGTGACCGAAGATGGAATATTAGACATAAAATTAATACTAACCCCTTAAATAGATATTTTTAATATTACAATACAACGATTAAATGTCAGAAAGTCATTCAAAATTTCGTATAACAAAAAGTACTTATTAAATTTTAGAAATAAATTTACTTGAAGAGTACAGAGATATAATGTACAATTACCCTGTACAATTCCAATTCTCCAACGTTGAAATCGAACTTTTTCTTCATACATTTTTCGGTAAGGGTCTTGGTGTCCTGATTATTTTAAAGAAACATTTAGAATACACCGTTTACTTTTGACATATTGTTTGAAAGATTCATAAAACTTGTAATGTTTTGTTATACAAGGACAAACGTTTTAAAACTACTCGTCCAGAATCAAGTTGATTCTAAAACATAGTAAGCTGAAACATATCTTTGTCATCCTCATCCTCATTATCATCATCTTCAGGACCAGACTCAGCCTCCAAAGTGGAGTTCATTGGTGAAAGATCTACAGGAAGACTTCGATGTTCAGGCAGTAGAGCACAATCGGACATTTCCATGGGTTTTTCGGTATGAATTGGTGAAGTATCTGCAACTTCTAAAACAACAATAATATAATCACTGTAAAAAAATTCACTAATTGCTTTTACATTTACGCTACAAATTTTATCGTTCCAAAAACTCAAAACGCTCCTCTCTTAAAAAACTAAAAGATAAAAACCTGAACATGCAATTAATTGAATTTTACATCAGTGTAAAGACATTTACATGTTTTTAATATGCTTAAACTGCTCCTCTATGACCAAAATAAACCATCATCATATTAGTCAAACTTGTTGTATAAAATGACCAACATACCAACCTGGAACCCTGAGGATGGTTGCTATCTCTTCCCAAGCACTATTTTTGTCTGAATAGGTTCCAAGAAGCATTTTGTCATATAAGACTTGGCGATTTTTTACTAGATTTATCAAATTTTCTGTCTGTTCAATCAAATACTCATTCATTTTCAGCTTTTTGCCTGTCATTTGGCCTTCATGCTTATAATCCATGACTATTATCAAATATTGTGGCTAATTCAGAGAAAGCTATAATACTGGGTTGGAAGTCCTCCCTCAAAATATTTGTCCAACTCATAAAAAAACGTAATAAAAATGCATATAGACAAATTTTTGATGCTTTTTGCCTCCTCCTCTTCCTGGAAAAAATAGCTATATCGGTTCTAATTGAAGTATAGTTAAATAAGGTTAATCTGATATTTTCCTTCGAGTTTTCCTACCCAGTGTCGCGGTGTGAACTCACCTAGCTACCAAAAAGATTTAAATTGGAGAATTCAGCTGAAAAAATAACGCGCTACTGCAGCGTTTTAGTAGCTTAATAAGGGCAAATGGACCTTAAATGAATCTCACGAAAAACATTTTTTTTCACATTTATTTGTTCTTTATATCTAAATTGGTTTAACGCATTTTCCTGGAATTCGAAACGAAAACATAGCCTTAATGTAGGCGAATGGTAATGCTATTCAAATGCTTTAAAAAACTGAATAGCTAGGAACATATTTTCTTGTTCAAATTAATCTCAAAACAATTTTAGTTTCAGATATACATTCACCATCTATTTCTGGGGAGCCTGACTCATATAGTAAAGTGGAAGATCCGGGTGAAATACAGAAAGACAGATTTTGAGGTCCATCCGACAGAAAAGGATTGTAAATTTCCGCGAGCGCATCGGTATCATTTGGTGAAGTGTATTGAGCTTCTATAAGAATAAAAATAAATAATGAATATACAGAAACAATAAAAGTATAATAAGTATTTTCTATAATTTACCCAGAAAAAAACAAAAACACAAAAAAAGTGAACAAATTTGGAAAATGAGACATAACAAGAAGCCTACACACGGACCTTGATAGTTTGAATATTACAACACGAAGTTTAAAAGTCAGAAATTCATTCAAAAATTTCGTATCCCAACAATTGCTTATTAACTTTTATAAATAAAAATAATTGAAGATAACAGATTTATAATCACCAAGGACAATTTAAAACGAGGCCAAAGTTAAAACTTTGACCTCGCAATTGTTCTGCTTAAAGTTTTAGTTACTTTTAGGTGTTTCCTGATGATTTGGAAGAGAAATTTAGCCTTTACATGGTAATTTTGAAATAATACTTGAAAGCTTCATAAAACTTTTCCTGTTTTGTTAGAAAAGAAAAACGTTTTCAAATATGACTATTCCAGGTTCAAGCTGATTCTAAAACATTGTAAGTTGAATCATATCTTTGTCAACCTCATCCTCTTTATCCCCATCCTCAGGACCCGACCCAGACTCTAAAGTGGAGTTCCTGGGTGAAAGATCTACAGGAAGACTTCGATGTTCAGGTAGTAGAGCACAATCTGACATTTCCATGGGTGTTTAGTTATTAATTGATGAAGTATATTCAACTCCTACAACAAAAATAATATAGTGACATAAATAAATAGAAAAGCAATAATTGCATACATCATAGAATTACACAAAATAATAAAGTGTTTAAAAAATAAATAATACTGGTAAAAAAAATAAATACAAAAACAGATTCAAGTTAGATAATATAATCACTGTAAAAAAAAAATTCACTAATTGCTTTTTAACTTACGCTAAAAATTTTATTTTTACAAAAACTAAAAACGCACCTCTCTTAAAAAACGAAAAGATAAAAACCTGAACATGCAATTAATTAAATATTACATCAAAGGTACAAGATATTTTAGATTCTATGTTTAAGAGACTATAGTCTGTTTTATAAAGCCAAACAATAGGTAGTACATGAATTTTAGAGTAGTCATTTGAGTGGAGTAGAAATATTAAGTAACATTTACATGAATTGTATTATATTTTATATGATAAAAATCCAATCAGCAATGCACAGCTCAGAGTGTTAGGGAACATGAGTCGTTGTTCTAATATCATATTGATTAAATATTTCCAGTACAGAATAAGCCATCCAACAGTTAAATAAGCCGGTAATAAATATTGCACATGGGCCCTTTTGGTATCACTTTTGGTGCCCTTTTCGTCGTAATACTCTTAGCCTTACAAATAGTTGCGAGTGAAGAATTCGTCTGAGTAGTTTAGTAGCAGTAGCAGTGTTGTTAGCAATAAAAGTAGCAGTGGCTGCAGTGTAAGTAGTAGCATGCACATATTATGTTAGGTCAATTGATCGTCTCTATGAAGTATTTTCTGAGAGCACCAATTTAACACCTAAACTAATTATTGAGACAAACCCTTTCGACAATTTGTATGCACAGAGTTGGCTTTTATTTAGTTGAGACTCCCTCAATATTCTGTCCAACTTTCCCCTTCATCGGCGCAGGCAAAATAGTATTAGAATCTACGGAGTATCGGTAGTAGTAATAGTGTTCTATTAGTAATAGTAACACTAGTCGCAAAATTATTAATAGCGGTACTAGAAGGTACATGTTTTCTTTTGGTAAGTTGATCATCCTACTCATGATGCCTAAGAAGTTTCATCTCGATACGGTGGACCGTTGCAAAATAGTGCTACAACACCAGCAATACAAATCTTTGTACACTGAGTATATTTTTACTTAATTCAATGTCTCCTCAATGTTTCTTCAGAGGCTCAGTTCAATATCCTCAACTTCGGTAGTATTCGCTACAGAAGCAGTAGTTTAAGTGGTAGCAGTGGTGACATTCGTAGTAGTAGCATGAGCTCGCAAACATTGCTCTTTTTAGTAAATTGATTATCTCCTTTATCATTTTATTAAAGTTGCAAATACATTTATTCAGGGATTCCCAAATTACACCCTTTTGAGAACATGTATTCGGGTAGTGTGTATTGAATTAGTTCAACACTCCTCTCAACAGTCTCTGAAAGGCTCACCTTAATTACCTTCGTCTTTGTAGATAGTAAAGGCCAAACATGTAGACCTTTTTAACTCGCGTGTGACTAAAAACTAAGCTTGATCGTGATTTTTGGAGAATTAAAGTTTTCAGTAAAATTCATAGATTTATGGCTGGTAAAAGACTCTTGAAAACCTCATAAAATAGTCTATTATTTTATGCAGGCTACTTAAGTATTTTTCTGCTCCTTATCCTTCTGTGCTGCAATACTTTTGTGTTTTCAGTAAAGCGCTAGATATTTAGAAGACTATAAATACAATGAAATATTAAAACACAATTTTCAAGGTATATGTTGCATAAACTGAAAAACAATAACTTTTGCTGGTTTAATATCAAATTCCCTCTTTACTTTCATCATAAAATATTTATTTGGTTTCTTGTATTAATTTATTTTCATTTTCAGGTTTTAAAATCCCAATAAACATTAAAAAAAGATCTTGGCCCGGCATAGGCGAATAAAATAAATAATTAAAAAATTTTTTTTTAAAATTAAATAAAAAAAAAAAAAGTTTTTTCAACTGAAATTAAAAAATTAAAAAATAACCAACATAATTAACAATGTGAGAGGGCCTGCTATAACTCTGATTTTCAATAAATTAATTAATTATTTTTATAATAAAATCAGATGGGTACCCTGGAGGTGACACTATACCCGAAAAAAACAAACCCGATATTCTTGAGATTGGACATATACGACATGTAAACAATTAACGAATTGCCTAACCGTCCTCTCCTCAGGGCTGTGTGTGTGGGGGAGGGGGGGGCTGACATCCCCAAAGGCACAATTACGGGACTTTTCAACAATGCTGAATAAACTAGATGTCTCATAATTTTGATTTGATGATCTGTTGGGAAATGATGGGCAGGGGAGGGGAGCTTGTTGTCCTCCAATCACTTCTGACTCTCAAAAAGGGCACTATAACTTCCAATTTCCAATAAAATGAGCTCGACCCAGAGCTTATACGACCACTGATTCCATATAAACCTTACAAGCCCCCGGGCATAACTTAAAAGACTTTTCCAAGACTCTCGGGGGCTATTTCAACCCCGAGGTCTTTTTTTTATATGATCTTTGGACTATGATGAACAGAGGGGCCATCTCAAATTTATGTCAGATACATTTGAGGAAAAGAAGACGTGAAGAGTGGGGGGGGGCAATTCGCCCTAACTTCCCTTTTGACTCTTAAAAAAGGCACTAGAACTTCTGATTTCGAATCGAATGAACCCACTCCAAAGTTTTTATGACCACTGGTATCGTAAAAAAAAGGTAAAAAGGGATAAATCCTTTTTACAGATAGTGAAAAAAAAATAACAAAAAACAATCCGATATTTTGGTTACATATATAGTTACAATAATCAGCAGAAATACTGATGACGGTATTTCTGCAGTATTTCCACTGATGACAGTCACGTTATATATGACAGAAATATCTGGATTTTTTTTATTGTTTTAACACAATTTATTAACAGATTTATCCTTATAAAACGGGGACTGGCAAGGGGGGGGGGCTGATTGCCCACCAAACACTTTTGAATTTTAAAAGGGGCAATAGAACTTTGAAATTTGAATCCAATGAGCCCCATTCGAAGTTTTTATGACAGCTCCTTCAATACGCAATGCTCTAGTCAGAAAAAAAGAACAACCCCCAAAAAAATAATACATTGTGCTCTTTACTTAGGCAGCGCTATTTCGCTCCCTATGATTCATCATTTTTACATCATCCTCGTCTAAATTTTTATTTTTCATTTGAAATCTTCAAAATTTCATACCTAACAAAAAACTGGCTTTTTCTTTATCAATAAATTCAAATATGACTTGTCATATACATCAAGATATGTATTGCAAATAAAATTAGTCTTCGGGCAAATAAAATAAAAAATAAATTTCGTCTTTTAGTTTGAGTAGTGTTTTTAGTAGGGGAGACCGGCTATATGTCCCTGTCAGGCTGAAAAAACCTGTTTAGCAAACACCTGCACATACAAATAGGAAAAAAGAAAAGTTCAATCTTGAGATTAGTTTAAATTCGTATTACTTAGTCCAGTTGTCTAAGTTTTTTCTTTTTACCGAATAAAGTGTTATCTAATATATTTTGTCTACAAAATATTTCAGAAGTACCTTCATTGTCAAAAAATGTAGAGCCCACTTCCTTGGTGTCAAGCTCAATTTTACACGGCTCTGAAAGGCCAGGAAAACTACCCAAAGCAACATCGTCACGTTTAAGAGACGAAACAAGGTTTCGATCATCAAAGAGATTACTGTCACTTGGTAAAACATCTTCAACTTCTATAACAAAATACAATTAAGATACGTAAAACAAATTGAATAGTAAAGCTTATTAAACCAACCCAACTGTTTCTATTTTAATATAAATTAGCAACGAGAATGGATTATGACCCTTAAAAGGACAGAAATGAAAGAATAGGAAATTGAACAAGCAGGATTTGGCCTGACAAATAGGCAGAATAAAATCTTAGGATCCAGCATTGAACAAAAGGGAAATCCTGAAAGTTCTTCTATTGGCTATGTGATTAAAGAAAAACAGTTAAAAAACGTAGGCTACAAACATTTTACTAGCATATTGACTAGTAACTAAGAGACTGGATGCCTCTTTTATGTTAATTAAGCTAAGTTCTTATATACTTGATTCAAATACTCTCATTTTTGTGACTATAAATGGCTTTTAAAAATTGATGAATTGGTGAATTTGATTTGTCCCAGTAGCTTATATAGGCACAACAGATTCAAAGTGGGATTTAAGGGACTTTCGGTTTCAGAAGTAATGGACCAAACAGGACGAGAACAGAAACAAACTTAATTAGAAAGGATATACGCAGTTGCAAATAGTTTCAATCAAGCAAACCAATTCCACATCTAAACAAAACCACTGCAACTCTGAGATCCTAAGCAACCTTTATGTACTTAACTTTTTTTAGTTTCATAAATATAATAAAGACTTACTGTACAATAGTTTTACTATATAGTTTACTGTATAATAGTTTTGCTAGATTGAAAGTGTTCCTTTGCTTTGCTGACTTTGTTCCAGCATACCTACTCAAATACATTACAAGCAAACAGTAAATATGGCTAAGAAAAGAACAATGGATAATCCGAATAATAAAGTTCCATTTTTCGAAAACTACTTCAACACATCTGATATTAATTCTCCATTTGTTCAACAGTCAATTTGGCCTTGCAAACTTATATCTTTGGGTTTTATTCCTTCACGTTGAGCAAAAATCAGCAAAAACAACAAAAAAATAAGTAAATAATACGTTGTGCCAACATCGTTCTTTACTTAGTCTGCTTTATATTGCTGCCTATAATATACAACACAGTCTGCTACGTTGACAAACTATATACTTTGACCATAGAGTGTTCTCGAGAGTCCAAGACAGAAAAGTGCTCTGATAATTATCGTTATATTCTCTCTTCTCTTTTCGGTTTTCTTTAATTCCTCTGCAACAAATATATCAAGATGTTTATTATAAACCACACAGACAAGCTCTGAATTGGAAATAATCTCAGCGCAGACATGAAATAATTAAGTTTTACACAGTACGTCTTTATTCCGTATATGACGATCACTTTGACATTGAGAATTCTCTCAATAACCAAGGATAAGTACGTTTTTATTATACTTTTATACATGAATTTCTGTCTTTAAACATCCATTTGCAATGACAAGAGCATTAAACATGACCATGGTTAAACTTAAATAGTTACAATCTTTGACACATTTAAGGAGAAAGAGATAATAGCTGTGAACTCGTTCATTTTGTAGTTCTTTAGCTCATCTTTCAATTCAATCACCACTCATATTGCATCTTATCAACACTAACTGGAAACTGGCTTGCAAGAACTAGAACTTCTAGTTATTAAGTAATTTAAGAGACAGAAAATTCACATAGAATTAGAATTGAATATAACAAAGAAAAATTAATGGAAAGTTACACAACGGATCTCCTCCAAGCGTATGTAGTTTAGTAAAACTATTTTCTCGGTTTGGGTGGCCAAGTGTTTGCTCTTCTTTGAGAATTTTTTAAATGTTTCTCTGCAAAATGGTTAATAAGGACTAATGGATCAGATATACCAGAATTACGCATAACATTAGAGTTCATCATCCTGTGTGGAAGTTTCAGAAGAAGCTTCACAAATCGAAAAAACAGAACTTTTACTTTTGCACACTGAGCAGAAAACAGGTATTTCCAAAAAGATGCTATCAGCACATCAAAATTTTTTGGTAGTGAATTGGCGACCTTGTTCAAATTAATCAGGTCGTCAGCATATGTCCTCATGAAAGCATCAATCCGTTTTGAAACACAAGATGTAGCTACTTGGGATGGTGCCAATACAACGTAAATGTTGTAGAAGCTCAGGAGACACAACTGAGCCTTGCCTGACCCCTTTAAAGACATGCACAACAGCAAATTCGACTGAATTTGAGGGTGTTACAATTTGCCTTCTAAGGATAATGAACATATAATATAGTATTCTGACAAGTCTTAGATTTAGCCCTTCTTTATGCCCTTCTAGAAGAATATGTGTGTGCATTGCCGATTCGTAAGCCCACTCCAAACCAAATGAGCCCTAATGCCTTGGCCACACAAAATAGCAGCAAGGGAAAATACAGCATCAGCGCAATCGAGCCCTAATGTAAAACCAAACTGGTGGTTTGGCACTTAGAAATACTGTCTAGCATTAAAAAACATCACAATTTCTATATCATCATTATCAAGTTACTCTTTAGTTTCAAGTCAAAGGGTGACAAATCAACAATTTCAATTGAATTGAGAAACTTGGGCGTGAATTGAATTATGCATTTCTCATTTTATTCTTTTGTCTGGGGTCATAGGGTGAAAAATCAGCAATTTCGATTGATTTAAGAAATTATTATCTCCAAAGTTCGATTGTCCGCCATATTATTTGTGATGTTTGCTCTTGCATGTCTTCTAACCATAAATCTTTTTGTGCTTCATTTTTGTTCATCATTGCCTTAGATATTTTTTCAATGTCTTGTGCTTCGTCTGTTCCGATATTCTTCTAACTGAACATTTTGTTTTGCAACAGTTTTGTTTCCTATTCAATATGAAAGTCACTGTTGCTTGATCCATGAATTTTACTTTAGCTTTTCAGATTCATTCATCCTTGTGTATAATTTTTCATGACATCAGAGATACCCAAAATAACTTCTTATCAGCTTTTAACCAGTAATTATGTTTTTGCTTTAATTAGGTGGTTACATAATCCCACAACAGCCAGGCTAGAGTATGCATTAGCATAATTATTGTTTTACTATGTAGTCAAAGGGTGGCAATTTAGCAATTTCAATTGTATTGAAAAATTCTGGAGTGTATTGAATTGTGCATTTATTGTGTTTTTCTTTAGTCTTAAGTCATAGTGGTGACATATCAGCAGTTTCTGCTGAATTAAAAAACTACTGACCCGAGATTTCGTTAAATACTATTAATATTTGTGAGGCTTGCTGTTACATACTTCGTAACCACCAACCTCGTGCTTTATTTTGTTCATTGCTACCTAAAAAAAATTTCCATGCCATTTGCTTTAGCTATTAGGATTGTCTTCTAACCCAAAATTTCTAATGCAACATTTTTACGGCTCTATTCCAAAATTACGGCTCTAAACAATCTTTCTGAAACTGATTACCTTAGCACCTAGATTGTTCAGGGAGGAAAATTTTAGTGTGCCAATAAAAAAAAATATAAACAGTCGTTCTTAGGAAAAAAATATATAAATAAGTACAACGATACACAGTTGCTACCATAAAGAGAGAAGATAAAGGATAAGAAAACGGATAAGAAAAGATCTGAAAGCTGAATAAACAAATTGAACTTAGAAAAAATACATGTGGTATAGTTTCAAAACCCCAAAATAAAGGAACAAATCTTTATTTTGAATGGTTCTATGGATTCTTTCATTAGACTCCCAAACCAGTTTCTCCAAAATTTTTCATTCATAATGATCATCATTTATTTAATCAAAGATACTTCCTTTAATCTCTTGTATTTTAAATTCTTTAGCTAGAAACTTCTCTTCTTCCTTATTGCACATCTTTCTTTTTCTTTCCAATCTAATTTGTAATAATAATCATTTTCAATTTTATTTGAAAACTAACAACTTCTCCTCTTCCCCCTTCTGAAAACACTCCTGGTTCTATAGATTTTTTTTCTCCCACGATTTGAATATCAATGGGTCTGATTTTAGACAAAATGGATTATGATATGTCAAGTTTATGCAAATCAACTTTTCAAATGTTGAGTTTAGCATGGTTGTTTCTTATTGTTAGAATTTTGTGTAGATTTGATTTTTCGGGGATCAAATTTTACTGGTTTAGTTATGCATGTAGATTACTTCGGTTGAATTTAATGTGGATTTAAAAATTTTCTTTTTGATGTTTATGAATCACAAGGAGAAGCAGCAAAAGAAGTTTTTATCCCATTAAATATTTGTAGAGGTCACTTCTTTCTGCAAATAACATTAGATATTCATGGGAATTGAAATTAAAAGTCCTTAGAAGACTTGCAGTAAAAAATCTTTTATATACTACAGTGGAGCATTCATTAACACAATATGGCAAGTTTTTTTTTTATTTTCTATTTGTATCTAATATGGTTTTACTGTAGTTTTAATTTTTTCTCTTGTTGTAGAATCAGCTAGAAAAAATCTAAATAAACAATTATTGAAAAACAGAATAATGCAATTTAGAAATGAAGCAGAAGCAGCTCCATCAGATATAAAGTCTGACCCTCCCTCCCCCCCCACAAACAAGAATCTCTTCATTGGTAGTAATGTTTTTATCATGCTTCCACACAGGGAAGGATGAGGGAAAATTATTCTGCCCAATAAATGGGCGTTTCCTTGAATTTAAAAACTATGGATTATACATTAAGCTTCAATTTTATTTGATTTAAAAAAAAACAGCCATTTTCATCCCTTTCAACCCTTTATGATTTAATCCAAATATATACAAAGTTATTTTTTTTTTTTTTTTACATTTTATTATAAAAAGGCATGAGAAAAGCAGGAACAAATAATTATAAAATCATATCAGCAATACATTTATTCTGCAAATATAAATTGCATTGAATTACTTACCACTTTTGATTATAAAAGCCTCAGAAGGGGTCGTGAGAGTGGCCATATTAGGAATTTGAGGTAGTAAGTCAAATTTAATTTTTTAGCAGCGTTGATGTCACTTATAAAATATACAACAACATCACCAACACTAGGAAAGAGTACATCCGTCTTACACAAGAGAGTGGAAGCAACAAG